>NW_026252490.1:0-72985 GCF_025094135.1 Mucor mucedo | reverse complement strand
AAGATCGAGATAGGGATTTAACAAGTAATTCAGTATTACTCACACTGCGTTTAAAGGTAAGCTGCATTTAACATTTATGGCCAAACACTACATACCGCGTTTTACTTTCCGAACAATAACAACGATATACATGAAATTTCATCAGATGTCTCAAATACTATGACTGTTGCATTGGCCGAATTAAAAGTAGTGATCATTGACGAAATTAGCCTTTTTAGTACCGGGCATCTTCTTTGGATTGATAAACGTCAAGAGACATATTTGGTCGTGATAGACCATGCTTTTTTGGAGATTTTAATCAACTGCCACCCTTATTTGATTTTGCTTTCTACAAAGAGTTTCCCAGTGATCCTATAAAAAATTTAAAGTTTCAAGATGTATGGCATTCATTGAAAGTCCACTACTTAACACATAAACAGTATCTATAGAATTATCACGACTTAAAACTGTACAACTGAAACCAAAGTTCAGCTCTTTACGCTCACTACGTACAAATATTCAAGTTATTTCCCACAATGTTCAACGCCTAAATGCTCATGTCGATCAAAGTTAACGATGAAACATATATGTCATCAGATTATATTTTATTATCTGAAACTTGGACCACTCAGAACCAAATTTTTGATATTCCTGGATTTACTGAAATTTCAAGAGAGTATAGCCGATTCAACCACCTCTGGAGCTTATGGCGCAATGTGTCTTATAAATGATAGATTAAATCAGTCCACACCATTCAGCAAAATACAGCTATTGAATGCATCCAGTGAAGGGTATATCTATAGCGGGACTCAGTTCTCCGACATTACTTGTTCTATCATTTTACATATTCCCTAAATTCAAATTAGACGATGCTATTCCAATTATAGAATCATGTATCACAGTCAATGAAAGATAATTTTAGCTGGTGATTTTAATGTTGATTTTATACGAATCTTCATCAAGAACAAAATTATTACAACTTCTTGATAAATACAATATGTACACAGCCATGCCAGATGATATGAAATCTACAACAAATAATGGCACATTCATCGACAACATATTTACTAATTTTACTGTTCAAGAAGGCAGTATACATATTGTTTACAAGCTACCATGACCCGTTAACCATGACCCGTTATATATTACCTTTTAAGCACATTTATTCAATAAAATTTAAGCTCATGTGATTTAAAAAAAGTGTGTCACGTCGTATTAGAAAAGCGCCCCCGGGAAGGCTGATTAGCCTTGAGTACGGCCGGATTTTTTCTTAAATCACTTTCTCCATTAAAGTCCCTTTTTAATTATTTTCTTAATTTAATAGTCGATTGTTATATGAGCACTTTTTTTTTTAGTTTTATCTTAAATGTTATGTGTGGTATTCTTGGGCAGAGGGCTCACCGTAAAACCCTCAACATCTGGCGGAGAGATCTCCCGTACCCCAATCTCATATCTCTACAAAGCTATAAGTCGAAGAAAAAAAACACGCTTTTAAAAAATTACACTGTAAAAATCAAATTACGCTGTAAAAAAAAAATACGCTGTAAAAAAAAAGTTATACCGAAGATATTATGCTGTAAAGCAGAAATGATCAGTTTTCTGAGGTAACACTTTATGATTAATATTATGGGCCGTAATCTTGGGAACATGGGTTCCCCCTCCCCCAAACCCCGTACCCCCTTTTGCATAAGAAACCCCGCACCCCCGATTATTTTACATATCTGTTTAAGATATATTGTTGCAACAAAAATAAAAGTATATTGTTTTTTCTGATGGTAATACTCCAATGTTTAATGTTATGGGCCGTCTTCTTGGGAGGAGGGATTTGCCCTCCCCCCAAACCCCACACCCCCCTCAAAAAATTCAAAAATGTGTGACTGTTTGTACAATTCCTAATTCCTATTATTTTATATATTAATTGTATTAAGGGTACGAATATTGGTCTAAGGGGACGATGTCGCTCGTATTTTAAATGGTCGCGTAAATTCTCTACCTTCATGAAAGTTAGTTACGGAAAAGACGCTTCTAATTGAAAGGCGGTTGAATATATACTTAAAACTTCTATGAAAACATTAAGTATTCGTATTGAATAAAGTTTACGTATGTAAAAAAAACAAAGGGACACAGTGCACAGAAATATTGATATGCGACAAATATGCAGGGGAACAACCGAATAATTTGGTAGTTTTACGACAACACTTGTACGTTAAATGTTTCATTGTTAATAAAAAAAGGATAAACTCTTGTACGTTTAAGGCTCATTGTTAGTGAAAAAAAGCGATAACACTTGTACGTTTAACGTTTACTGTTAGTGAAAAAAACACAACACCTGTCGTTTAACGACGAAAGTTGGTTAAATAACGAACAACAAACTTGTACGTTCTGCAATCAACATTGGTGACAGCAAAGAACTTGGTTGTTTGACAAACAGTATATTTAGACGCTTTTTCAACATATTTTTACGCAATAATTGATGTCAGCTATTTTCAAACAGGTATTTGGCTGTAAAAGTGGTACGTTTTGTCACCAACTATTTCGCCATAATGACTGATGTTAAAAATAAGTAGTTATGACAGTGAACACCAGACTGGAAGTAGTCGACTAAAAATTCTTATAGTATAACTTTTAAGGATAATAAGATAATCAATGTTGATTTTAGAGGGCGTAAGCAACATAAATATAAACTGATTGCCAAGATTAAAAAGAATAGTAATTATGTGTTTGAAAACACTATGTTATAAAACGCTTTCGATAATACAAGGACCAAAGCCGAGTGTGAAATATGAGTTTGAATCAGATGTTATATGATAAGTAAAGACGTTCGATAAACAAGAAGTAAAAAAGTTGAGGGAACACAAAGGAGTCAATTACAAATTATTACAAAACTAGATTTTAGTCAAAATAAAACTGATGTAATATTTATTTGAAAAAAAAAGGAAGCGTATTTAAAGCAATATTCTATCCTGTGTAGCGCCAAGTTAATTTAGATTGGCGGCAACAATGCGATCCCGATTGAACTGGTTGGAATATCAATGCGAGGTCAAAGTACTGTAACGCATTGAAGGTCCAATGTAGAGATCCAGGGGACAGATCATCATCGTCCACGGAGGATAGACTTTCCAAATTTCAATAATTTGAAAAAGAAAGCACGACCGGAGTTGGTCATTATATCCAACACTTTTTTTTAATCATCTACATAGATTAGCAACACAAAATGTCAAATCAAAGCATTGTTTTAACGACAGAATTTATTTGTAGGGAATTGTCTAATTACGCCGATGAGGTAGTTCAATTTAAAGGATCCGTAGCCGAATATGACTTGTGGTTCCCAAACGGCCCCAAGCGTCACGGAAACTGGGTTCTTTCTCAAAGATGTTAATCAAGAAAAAAGATCATTCTTGGTGAAACAGTTGATGAAGCCAAAACAATTAAAAATGTTAAATGTTTTGTTTGTAATCATGCTGGAAAGCCACGTACACATACCAAGCCTACAAATAGCGATGATAGACCTGCCAAAAAATCCCGCATTTATAGTCTATCAATCAAAGTTGGCTGTACCGCAAAATTCAGATACAAAGAAATGCTCAACGGCCAGGTAGAGGTGTCCTATTCTCGGGAGCATAAAAACCATAATCCATTAGATACTTCCGACATTGGCAAATCGAAACTCACAAAGGATTTCAAGGTTGAATTTCCACACATGTTGACAAAACATGGATTGCAAATCTATCAAGCCATGAACAAACGGATGACGTAAATGCTTTACAGATGCTTATCAAATAATAATTGGCCCAAAGATTGAAAAAAATGCCGATTTTCAAGGTGTACCAATGTCTATGTGGATCAATCATAGAGTAGTTCAAAACATGATTTATGAAAGACTTAAGAAGAAGTACAGAAAAGGTGAATCAGAAAAAATCAGTGTAGAGCTATGGACTGATTTTCTACTAATAAAAATTATCAGGCTTTTAATATTTTGATCAAGAAGACGGGCCTAAGATGGTAGATAGGGTCTCGCCATGTCAAAAGGGAGAACATGTTCTCTGACTGTTGTTTAAAGTTTATCACTCCATTTTAAATTTGTTTCCAGTTTTTAGAATTATCCTATGGATGGTGCTTGGATTGAACATAAAAGACATGCACTTACGTCATGCACAGGGCAAGCGTTGTTACTTCTTCACCATTGTTGTGAGTAACACTACCACAACAAAGGCTTACCAGCAGCATTCTTCATCACCAGTGACGAGTCTTCATATGCATTGACCAAATGGTGAGATGGTTGAATGTAAACAACAAGTGAGCGAAAATAAAATTATGATCGATTGTAGAATAATGTAACAAATTGCCATTGAAACAGTTTTAGGCTGCACTGTTTCTGTTTTGTTATGCCATTGGCATATTCCGAAAATTTAGACAACCGCATGAAGGAAAGATAATCGATCTTTTGTCTGCTTTAACTCGTTTATACACATACGTTGTTGCTGATTTAGGGTCTAATAACAATATCCCTACCTATTATCTCACCCCTTCCTATTTATTATCACTTCCCAAAGTTGATACACCAATTTCAGTTGAAGTAGTTGTTGAATTATATCCTCGTGGATCTGGTAGTTCGTCAGCCGAAAATACCTGTACGACATCCGCAACATGATCTGGATCTTCAATACAAATTGGTTTATGTTTTATAAAGTCTCTGACTATTGAATTGATATCATGCATTAACGTCTGCAAGTCTCCCAAAGTTCTGATGTTTACATGGCTTGCAACACGGTGTTTATTTGATTGTAATGTTCAGTATCAAAAACATAAATTTGAGCAAATGATGGTGCTACCTTATTTGATGAGAGCATCAGTATAATAACATGATAAATACTGCCGCAAACTCGGAACACGTAGGCTCAATCGCAAGAGTTCTGAACAGATTACTAAGAATAAACAACTATCAAAGTGAAGTTTAAGCCGTTGTTGTACGACCGTAGAGTGCATCCGCACTTCAATATGCCAAAACAATTATAAGCAGAGAGAGATATTGAAACTGGACCACAACAGTTTTCTCATAATGAAGGCGCAATGTTTTTAGTCACATATCATTTTAATTATGATTAAAATGAGAATGTGAAATTTTTATTCTAAAAACAAAGTGGGGTCCGGAATTTTAACAACTCGATTTTAGGCATGAGCGAAGTATTGTCACAAGCAGGTTCAAAACTTTAAATTTTTTCTTTTCCGACCAATAGTATCGTCCGTTTATACATAGTATTGCGCTCTCCAACCATGAAATATTAACTGCTTCTACTCTCAAATTGAGTACCCGCGCGCGTAGTATGGCAGCTTATCAATCAAAGTCTGAGGACATTTATTGTCAACACTGTAAGACACAAAAAGGATAAACCAAACTTTATGTATGAGACATTTGACAGTGAGAATAACGAATTAAAAATAAAAATGGAACATTTAAAACAAAGTAAAATTAAGAAACTGCAAAAACTAAACTGAAGCTTTATTAAACATACGAGGCTGTTTTGAAATAGAAAGACTTAACATATATTATTAATCGTGAACTTAACGCACCTCTAATGCTTAAGTTACACTGCTATTATCAGTTTGACACTGGAGAAAACTTTGATGTTTCTCAATACATCTATAAATATTTGGAAAAAGACGATATCCCTAGCCCAAGGCAAGAACGTTGATCTACGCAAAAGAATTAATTGTTATACATCTGATTAACTATTGTATGCAGAATGTTTATACTTCATAACGCAAGATTTGATAATCCCTAATATTAATTTCAAAGGTGACCCCTTCATCCACCAAAAACAAACAATTTTCAGTTCTTCTCGAGTAATTACATATTGTTTGTGAAAAAGTGTTCATATACTTTTCTCTAACCTGATATATAATGCTTATGGTATTAGTTGTTATACTGGGGCTAATGGTAACCTCTACCCCGAAATCACCATAGTAACAATTTGTTTTTTGCAATGACGTTTTTCTGTAAAAGTCACTTTTATATTATGACTTTCTCCAACAAATCAGTTTTTATATATGCTCTTTTTTTAGTCTAATGGTTAATATTATGGGTCGTAATTCTTAGGAGGAGTGGTTTCCCATCCTCTAATTTTGTATCTCGGCTCAGAAATATTACGCCATAAAAAAATTCATGCTTTAAAAACACAGCGCTGTAAAAAAAAAAGGAATATTGTTTTTCAGAAGGTAACAATTAATGCTAAATAGATGGGCAACCCTCAAAACATTCGTAAATTTGTGACTGGTTTTTTTACAATTTCTAATTCCTATTTTTTTTTATATATTAATATTAACGGAGGCTTTTTCAAACCAAACCTCCGTTTCGGTAAAATTTGACCTTCGCTGCGCTGCAGTAAATTTTTGGACCTGCCACTATGGTTCGGTACGCTGCGCTTTGAAAAAGCCTCGTGCTGCCGCAGGCCTGTTTTTGAATATAACAAACTTAACATATATTAATTAACCATGAAGCCCATGCACATTATAACTTAAGCTACACTGCCTATTATTAGTTTGATACTGGAGAAAACTTTGATGTTTCTCAATATATAGTAATAAATATCTGGAAAAGACGATATCCCTAGACCCACGCAAAAAAGTCGATCTAACGCAAAAAGTATTAATTGTTTATTTATCTGATTAGCTATCTATGCGCAGTGTTTTGTTTCATAATGAAAGACTTGATAATCCAAAATAGAGTGCATCTGCTTTTCAGTAGTTCCTAACGGTTTTGTGACATTTTTGAGCATTATCTCCGACTAGTACAAGTAATATAAAGGAAACTTATTCATAGCCAGATTTTTTTTTTTTTTTTTAAAACAATTTTTCAGTGGAAGTAATGTTGGGCCTCCGGCGCTGCGATTTCATAGGCCGGCTCTAAACAGCTTCAGATCAATATTTCAAGCCTTTCAATACATAAATTAATTTTAAAAAGGGTCACGCGTCTTAAGAATATACTTTATAAAATATATTCGAAATTACAAATGATTTCACTTAGTACATAAAAAAGGTTGAAACTATTTTACCCTTTTTCAGGGTCGGTGATTTTAAGCCTACCGGCTGCGATTTCATAGGCTGTCTCTAAACAATTTCAAATCAATATTTCAAGCCTTTCAATATATAAATTATTTTTAAAAAGGGTCACGCATCTTAAGAATATTTGTTTTAATGTATATTTTAAAATTCAAGTAGTTCTACTAAGAGCATCCCCAGCAGTGCCCGATAAAAAACTCTTAAGTTTGAGTTTTTTTTTTTAAATTCAGCAATAAAAGTTTTGTCAACCCCAGCAGTTTTAAAAAAAACTCTTAAATAACGGACCTCAAAAAACTTAATTAATTAAATGTACCTGAAAAAAAAAAAGTGTCAAGATCTTTTTACTCAATCCCGAATTTTTTTAAGATGGAACAACTCGCAGCCATGGCACTCCTGAATCTCAGAAAGCGTGCAAATAATAATGTCCTTCATATACTGAACATCAAAAGACTTAAGGATGAAATGGACAGTCAGTCAACGACAGGTGGTTCAGTCAAGGGACGCAGAGTCATTGACAGAGACAGTGAATCCGGCTATCAACGTCTATTAAATGATTACTTTGTCGAAAACCCGGTTTACGGCGAAAAAGAATTTCGTCGTCGATTCAGAATGCGTAAGAATGTCTTTCTTCGAATTGTGGAAGCTATCACCGAGCATGATCCGTATTTCCAAAGAACGCCAAATGCTGCTGGAAAAATGGGTCTTCATCTTTTGCAGAAGGCTACTGCTGCATTACGTCAGCTATGCTACGGCGTCAGCGCTGATACGGTAGACGAGTATTTGCGTTTGGGTGAAAGTACTGCCTTGAAAAGTATGAAGAAATTCTGCGCTGCTGTCGTTGAGGTTTTTGGAGAGGAGTATCTTAGAAGACCCAACGAAGAAGATACCGAGAGACTCCTCGAAGAGAACAAAAAACGTGGATTCCCAGGTATGCTCGGGTCTCTCGATTGTATGCATTGGACTTGGAAAAACTGTCCAACAGCATACCATGGTCAGTATACCGGCAAGGAGAAGAAGCCGACATTGATTTTGGAAGCAGTGTCTTCGTATGACCTGTGGATCTGGCATGCCCATTTTGGCTTACCAGGTTCATTGAATGACATTAATGTTCTTGACAGATCAGATTTGTTCGATGAATATACGAACGGCAGCAGCGTGGATGTGAAGTTTGACGTCGGTGACCAGGAGTTTACCATGGGGTATTATCTTGCCGATGGGATATACCCCAACTTTGCCAATTTGGTAAAGACATTTTCTGTTCCAAAACCTGGTGCCGAGGCAGTAAATATCGTTTCTAAAATATTAAAATTTATATGCTAGCTATTACTCATGACTTCTTAAAATATAGAACTTCGCTAAACAACAAGAAGCATGCCGTAAGGATGTCGAGAGGGCTTTTGGCGTATTGCAGGCTCGATTTGCTATAATTAGTTGTCCTGCAAGATTGTGGAAAAGAAAAGATCTTGGTATGATCATGAAGGCGTGCATAATTATGCATAATATGATAGTCGAAGACGAGCGGGATGAGAGTGACACCCTTCCAAACAATTACTTTAAGTCTCATCCTGCCAATCCTTCTGATGCTGCAGACATTTCTCGCGATCCTTCGTTCTATAGCTTTTCTAGCTATTTAGAGCGCCACGGAAACATCATTGATGCATCTGAACATTTCAGATTGAAGAAGGCCTTGATCGCGCATCTCTGGCATAGAAAAGGATATGGAATTGTTTAGACTTCACTTCTAAATAAAATTCACTCAAAAGTATAGGTCTATCTAGTTTTAAAAATATAAATAATTTTGAGAATGGAACAGAGGATTAAACATATTTATTGTTCACCATTGATATCTTCTGTACGAAGTATTTCGTTCTCAATCTCAGCTTCGGGGCGATCCAAAGCTTGTTTGCGACTAAGCTTATAGAAACGCAAAGTCTCTTCATCATCCTTGAACTTCTCCAAGTCAACGCTGAACAATCTCTCATCCAACAACTTTTGATTGACTGCCAAAAGCTTTTGGTTGACAGCCAATTTCTCCTGCTTAATGGCGTTCGCCATATCCATCTTCTTCATCATCTCAGAGTATTCGTCTGCTAGCTGTTGCTGGTTTGTTTCCCAGCTAACCAAGGAATCAGTGATCTTCTTGTCCATGGAAGCCTGGTTCTTGCTCTTTTTGCGTCCCTTAGGACGCGCAATGATGGATCCATCACTTTCACCATCTTCATCCTCAGCAATCACTGTTGAGGTCCCAACCTCAGTAGCAGCAGAGCTACCAGGAGCACAAGAAGCGGTAATCGTTCTCTTAGAACCTGCCTTTACCGCCTGTTTTCTCACGAGCTTGGCGTCTCTTCTTGCCATCTCATCATTCCACTTTGGACTACTACGAAGTACCAAAAAACAATCGTAAAAAGCGAAATGAACACGGTATTTTGTCTGAAACAAATTGAAAGCATCCCCCAACTATTTGTTAAATTATTTGAGTTAAACTACTATATCCCTTTATCGATAGTTATATGATACGTACTTCATCTGCAGCAGCATTACCGCTTTTTTTGCGTCGCTGGATTGCTGCGACACAGCCGCAGTACTTGCTGACAGCAGCAGAAATGTTCCCCCAATGGTTTTTGAAGGCCTTCTCGTTTCTTTCTGGCCAGTCGAGCTCACCCTCCGTCTTGAAGTCGTTCATAATCAACTTCCAGAACACTTCCGCCTTCATCAAATTACCATGGACTGCCTGCTCCGAGATGCGCAACCATGACTTGCACACCTGGACATTCTCCTCGTGTGTCCAGCGGAAACGCTTTAACTTGCTGGTATCGGAAGGACCAGCATCCTCATTGCCACTTTGCTCGTGGTCGTCAATTCCATGGACATTACCATCATCACTGGCATCGTTACTAGAATAGTTACCGTTGTCGAAGTCAGAATCGTTGTTATTGCTCATTTTTATTAAAAAAGGTTATAGAGATAAAAAGGGGTATTTTTTATTGATGTTTTTTTTTCCTCTAAAAAAACACTTCGGATTGGGAAAATTTATGGGAAATTTTGATTTCCCAAAGTTAAGGGTTTTTTATCGGGCACTGCTGGGGGTAAAAAACTTTTAATTTTCCCTTAATTAGCGGGCAAATCGACTTTTATCGGGCACTGCTGGGGATGCTCTAAGGTGTTCTGAATTCGAATCCTGGTGGGGATTGTTTCTTTTTTTCTGAGAGTAAATATTTTATTCTTACATTCTTGTGTTATGATCACTTTGGTAAATACCGTTATTACCGTTCGAGTACCCCGTTTGCTGTATGTTAAGTCTATTTTTGGTCTATCTGGGAACGCGTATGATTTATCCGTTAATTTTATATCTCAGGATGATATCCGGATAATTGATTCTGTAAATAGTTATGGTTTGATTTTCTTGGATGATTTTGGATTAAATTTGACAGCTATAAAAATAGCATTAAAATTGTAAATCAATAAAAATAATCTTATTCTTAGTCTTATTTTTGGAAGTTCTTCATATTTCCTCGAGATAACTACTTTGGCAGATTTCCTTAGCTTACTAGTGCAAATCTCTCTTACAACTGTCTGTGTATTTAAATCTTCAAGTCTTTACAGTCTCCTTTTAGTATTCATCTACACATTTGTTTACTCGCTCGTAATATATTTTACAAAGGTAAACATAAAGACACGCAGGAACTTATCAGATTTTGTCAAGCCCACAATTGTCGATGCTTCTGATGCTTCTCTAAGCCACATTCCGACCCGGACTCTTGCACCCGACCCGGACTCTACCATGGATGTTGAAATGCCTCTGGACATCGAATTACGATTAAAGAAAGCTAAACTTCTAAAAAGGAAGTTTGTACCCAAGATAACCAATGCCAATAGAAAACGGCCAAAGAAGTAACACCACTTTATTATAAATATCACAACACTACTTCTACATTCAATAACCTGATTACTTATATTTATCACAATCCATCTTTATATCTATCACCATACTTTTATTATATTATCACCATACATATCAGCATTACATTATCACATTATTATCACATTCTATATATTCCCCAAACTAGTATAAATAGCTCGTAGCTTTGTATCAAATAAACATTATCTTCTATTTTATATATTTAAGTATATATCTACTTATTAACTGATTAACCACCGAGAGTTGAATCTTAACCCTACACACCCATAGAGTTTTTCGGACGTTCAAAGCTCAATTTTTTTGGTTAATCTTAATATGGACATCGTCGGGTTATAGAATTTTTTGTATTTCGGTGGAACCGTTTTTGCCAGAATAAAAATGGTTCAAATTGTTTAAAAATAATTATTCATTGGATAGAATTATAGGCTTAAAATGTAGATTTTATTTAAAAAAAATAATGGATGGCTTGGATGCCATACAGCCTTGCCAGCCATTGGAAATCCCTTCAGGATGGTGTAAAAAATGCATAAATTTAATCCACTACTCCCAGAAGACTGTAAGACAGTATGCATTGTTCTATAGAGCATGTATAGCCAGATGCGTACAACAAACCTATAAAAAAATAGTTCGTAAATGATACTGGAATAGTTGAATAAAAATCACTTCACCTTATTTCTTGTGCCGTTCAGAGTAATCCGTATTTGACTAAAGAAGTATGAACGTTAATGCATGTTGTTTGTACACGAAAAGCAATAGACTTACCTCACTTCATTACGCGTTAAATCTGTTATAAAAATTTTTTTTAGTCTTCATTTGAACAAAAAAAAAAAAGTGCTAGCAATATACCTTCCACATAGATGGGTCAGTTATGAGTGTACTATTGAGCATAAAAGTGAAAAACTATAAGATAGATAGCTTTAGCGTTTATAAAGGGAATAAGAGAAAATAACTTACCAAGTTAAAAAGTTAAAGAAACGGAAAGAAAGACATGAAGAAAAAAAAAGAAGCTAAAAGAAAAAGAACCTGCTGGAAATAGCTGTAGTTCAAAATTCTGGTCTAAACCTTTGCATATAAAAAACCTCTAAGTCAAAAAAAAAAAACTATATCTCTATCTCTTTTACTTCCTGAATTATGAATACTCAACCTGAACAAACCAACGAAACCGAAAACCCCTATCGTTGCGATTTCAATGAATGTGGCAAGCGCTTCCGGCATCCAAGCGCCCTTACACGTCATAAAAAATCACATAAAATTACCGAAGCCTTCACTTTCAAGGCACCCATTACCCCAAGCAACACGGCATTCAGGCGAGTGAATGGACCAGAAGTTACTGCATTACCTGAGTCGATTAGATCTACTCGCATCAGTCTGGATCGTATGGTGTTTCATCAAGAGGACGAATCTGAATGCCAAGATTACAGTGACGAGGAAGACGACGAGGACGAAGATGAACCTTTTGATGAAGACATTGAATTCACTGAATCCATTGTTGATGAACCGGAAGCTGTAGTCGACGAAATCGAGGATCAAACACCCATAGTTGTCAACGGCGAGTTTTTTCCTTTCAGGGATAAGATACATCAATTGATGTATCAATTCTATTATCGGTCTGGGGGTGACATATCTCAAAGTTTGATGAAAGATATTGTGAAGCTTGTCAAGGACGTCACTGAAGCCAAGGTTGCTTATCCCGAAGTCAAAGTACCTGCAGCTGATCTCATATTCAACTTTGATGATTCAAGAAGAACAAGAAACCAGATTCCCTTGCTCAGACAGACGAAG
The DNA here is from genome assembly GCF_025094135.1 of Mucor mucedo. Taxonomy (NCBI): domain Eukaryota; kingdom Fungi; phylum Mucoromycota; class Mucoromycetes; order Mucorales; family Mucoraceae; genus Mucor; species Mucor mucedo. The sequence continues at coordinate 60,246 of NW_026252490.1, read as the reverse complement.
CACTACGTCAAGGTTCAGAAAAAGGTGAATGGTCAAGAAGTCGAAGAAGATCTCCCGTTCTATATGAATCCTCCCTCCGAAGTCTTGAAGTTGTTGGTTGCAAACCCTTCTGTCACTGATCATTTATCAAAACTTCTTGATCATAGAGAGGGCGAGCTTGTCGATAGTTACCAGTCGAACAAATGGCGTACCCACAAGATGTTTCAACATCCAATGGTCTCTGTCATAATCAACAACATCCCAAAGGATATCTGGGTTGGTGATCTGATCAAAACAGGTCAAACTTTTGTGATTGTGGAGAGGTTTTATACCTTGAATCATTCAATCGTTATGGCTGAAGGTTACCAAGTTCTTCCCGTTGATGGTAGGTCATACCTCCACAACATGCCCAGGAAAGTTTCTGTCGAAGTGAATCTCATTTCAAGCATTTTGTGTGATCGCCCGGAAACTTTGTCATTGGATTTCGAACGTAATGTGCTGGATGACTCTAATCTCCTTAGAGCTTCTAGTACCATTATTAGTAGATTGAAAATGCCAAATCCTTTGAAGCGCCCCTCTCCTTCTTCTGCTCGTAAATCCAAGCCCGTTAAGGTTATTCCCCTGAATTTCTTTACTGATGATATGAGTGGAAATCGAACCAAGAAACACAACAAGTTTGATAGTTGGATTATGGTACCCGCCGCTTTGCCTCTTGCTGAACGACATGCACTTGAGAATACAGCCTTCATCTGTACAGATCATTTGCTGTCAGCAATGCAAATGCTTCCTGCTATTGTTGAAGATCTTTTGTTGTTGGAGAAAGGTGTGGAGATGTTTTTGCCTGGTGGTGAGGCTGTCATTGTCGTTGCTCCGTTGCAATTTATCACTGCTGATAATGCGCGTCATTCGGAGCTTGCCTCTAGTCGCGGTGCCATTTCAAAGATGCCATGCCGAAAGTGTGTTTGGGAATTAAAAACCCCAGCTCGACTTGATGGCAGTGATTATCGTTGTGACCCTCGCTCTGAAAAAGTGGTTGCAGATATGTACGCGCGATATTTGGCTTCTGGCGGTGACAAGACTTTGTTGGTAAATGTCGATACTGGTTACAAACTTGTTGGTGGTCAAGCTCTGGTAGACCTTCAATCATTCGATACGATGTTGGATTGTCCAATCGAGCTCCTTCATACGATAATGCTTGGTGTCGGCAAAGCCTTGGTAAAAACATTGTTGCAAGACCATCTGAATCCAACCGAGAAAAGTATCCTCGAAACAAGATTGCATGGTTACGTTAGCAAAGGGTTTACCCGAAAGCTGCGTTCATCATTGCGTCTTCATGGATCTTTCTTAGGTAGGGATTACAAAATCCTCGTTCAGCAAGTACCAATTCTGTTGAATCAATTGATCTGTTCTGGTGAAATTCGACGTGATGACGGTGTTCTCTTGATCAAGACCTGCTTTGAAAATTTGGGCAAGTTAGCTTCGCTTTCTTATATCAGCAAAATCAAGCATAAGTCTAATTCGTACCTGAAGTATGTGGAGTTCACTTACAATGATCTTCGTGTCTCGGTGATGGAGCATGATGCTTACATGAAGCGAAAGTATCCTAGCAGAAGGGGTGGCTCCGTTTATAACTCCAGTAAAATGCACATCATGCATCATCTTGTTGCTGATATTTATCGATTTGGATCCCCAATCTTTTATGAAACTGAGAAGGGTGAGCAATTTAATAAATTCATTCGAGAGTGTCTGTTTCGTACCAACAGACATAATCCTTCAAGAGATGCCGCGGTTGCTTTTGCAAAGAGGTTGATGGCTCGACATGTATTGACTGGTGGTTCTTGGTTGGTGGCAGGTCAGGATTATCCAGTTAAAGCTTCAAACAAAGTCCTCGAGGTTGCTGTGTCCTTCAAGTCCACTATTAGAGACTTTGTTGATAATGATGATGATGACAAGACCATGAAAGTTGGCTCAACCGGAATTTTTCAAAACGGAAACAACCTCTTTATCGGCGAAGTCGTCAAAATCGATGCGTTGACTGGTGCTGCCACCATCGTTGAATACGCTCTTTGGTGTGAACGTGGACCTGTGACAAGGTTCGAACTTCTAAGCCAGTCCGACGGTTTAAACTCCTGCGTTTATTATGTTTGTAACAAAGACAATGGAGGAAATCTTGTTGTTGAAAAGCTGTTGCGGACGAAGTCGACATACAGAGAAACAGAGTGTCAGTTCGTGGAGATGCTTGATTTTTCAAGAAAGATGAACCCTCGTTTCAACTTAATCAACACCAGCAAGTTTGGCACCTTCTACTGGGCATTGTCTCATAAAGTTAAAAATTTATAAAATTTGTCTTAATAAAAATCATCATGTACATGTTAATTTCGCCATGTTGTTTTTTACTTAGAAGTTTTTTTTTTTTTTTCGTTATTTCATTGGATAAAATGATTTCAAAAGCATAATTGTTTCCCAGAAGAGACTATCTACAAATTGAGCTAAGAAGATTTGGTGGGCTGGATATTTTATTGGACGAAAGATTTTAAAAATAAAGTTTACATTCAGATGAGGGCACCTTACTATATAAGTTGAGGAGACTCAGTTGGTGTGTACTTCTATTTTGGTTGTTAGTTAAATGTAATCAGTGAACCCGTAAGTGTCGGATCCGTATTGATAACGGACCAGAATTCTCTGAAGTATCGCATATGAAATATCGTAGATATCAAAATGGGTCTTTAAAATAATCAAAGTAAAGATAACCTTTTATTAAGAGTTGAATGAGCTCGTATTTATACTTTTACGAAGCTGTGTCTAAACTAATAGTAGATCCAATCGGGATTTACTATTCAATCGTTTATCCATTTGAATTGAATAAATGTTTATCCATGTATTCTTATTCGTTCATAACAATCTTTCCATGATTACGATCTCCAGTCTGTCTACTGAGATCTAATATTGGATTTCTATTGTTTCTATGATTCAATACATCTGCGATACAACAGCATAACAACAGAAAGCGGACCGGAGTGCCCTGAAGTCAACGGATTTTCAGGGATAACGGACCGGATTACCCTGAAGTCAACGAATTTCGAGGGATAACGGACCGGAGTACCCTAAAGTCAACGGATTTTTAGGGATAACGGACCGGATTACCCTAAGTCAACGGATTTCGAGGGATAACGGACCGGAGTACCCTAAAGTCAACGGATTTTCAGGGATAACGGACCGGAATACCCTGAAATCAACGGATTTTGAGGGATAACGGACCAGAGTACCCAAACCTATTGGATCTTGCCGGATAACGGACCAGAATGTTCATATTAGAGACTTTAGGGGACTAGATTTTCACTAATTTTTACACTTTTTTTTTGGTAATAAATATTGATGTCATCGTAGATTTGCACTTTCCTAATAAAGCGTAACATATAATCCAATAACGTCAGACATTTATGAATCTGCGACTTAAATATAATGATAACATGAACTCATGGCATTACTCTTTTTTTCTTCTCAAATAATCTTTGAAACAATACATAAAATTGTCTGAATATATCATTAACATGTGGAAAAATAATTTAACCAGTGCCTACAACCGGCTACGTGAAATAGAGGAACAGACTCTAGAAGAATTCGATGACGAATATGAGGACGAATATGAGGACGATTTCGAGGACGGTTTCGAGGACGGTTTCGAGAAAGATATGCCATCCACGATGTACAATGATGGTCCACGTCTAGATATCCAGTCACTCACCGACGAGATGAGTATCCATCTATTTAGATTTACGTATCAGCAAATACAATCTGTAGTGATCAGCATGCATCTTACTGAGAGGATTACCTGTCGTGCAAATGCATCCCAACAATTTTATTGGGATACCATCGAGGCATTTGCTATCATGCTTCGTAGACTTGCCTATCCGTCTCGATGGATTGATTTTGAACTCCTTTTTGGTATAAGCTACGCGACTATTTGTACGATATTCAATGAAATGATTGTATTATTGTATTCGAAGTACAACGAAGGTATACGTTTTATAAGAAATCATTTGCGACCTTACAACTTGAGACGATTCAGCGAAGCTATCATCCAGAAAGGCTTTTCTTATACTGAGGTCGTTGGATTTATAGATGGAACTTTGAATGCTGTGTGTAGACCTGGTGAAAATCAAGGTAGTGTATACAATGGTCATGTGAGAGGGCACGGGTTGAAATACCAAGCAGTTGTAACTCCAGACGGTATCACTGTTAGCTTGTGTGGACCATTTGCTGGGGCGATTCATGACATGAACATGTTGGATAGCTCAGATATCATTAGCGAATTGGATGAAATCTTGGACTGTGAAGATATTGGCGATAAATTCTACGCTCTGTGTGGTGATCCGGCATATCGGCCATCATCTTGCCTTATTAGACCTTTTTTGACTGGTTTGGCTCTAACAGATAATCAACGTACAACAAACGAAATGATGTCCTCAGTCAGGGAATGTGTGGAGTGGGAATTTGGGCTTGTCGCAACTCTGCTTGCTTTTGTCAGATATAGACCAGGACAAAAGGTGTTTCTAAGTCGCGTTGGAATGTTCTATGTTGTTTCAACCCTTTTGAAAAATATACATACCTGTATTAATAATGGAAATCAAACCGGCTTTTACTTTGGACTATCACCTCCTACGTTACAACAATATATCGACAGTATAACTAATATTTAATAAATTTATTTTGAGTCCTTTTGTTTAAATTGATACATTTTTTGAGGTATTTGTTGAGGTGGTTTTGGGGGTAAGGATAGACAACCTGCGGAGGGTATTGCTGAGCGTTGGCGTGAGACGATATTGCTTTATTTACAGATGTCAACAAGTTATCTTCAAAGATCTTTTGATTTATCTTGATGTCATCTGCAAATTTCTTTTCGCTTGCCTCTACAGCCGCAATTGTCTCCTCTTTGCCTTTGTTGATCAATCTTTTAACATCGCTCAAAAAAGCACGCTGGTATCGTATCTGCTTTTCCGATTCAGCCAAAGCAAAAGCATACTCATTCTTTCGTGCTTCCTCTACTGCACGCTTTCTATCAAAATGTTTTTGTTGTGTGGTGTTGTGTTTTGAGGTAAGTAAAAATTATAAGGCAGTTTATGAATAATTTGAGACTGTTTATCAGATTGTCTTTATTATGAAATAAAATGAACAAGTATTTATATAAAAAAGACTATCTGCTGTACCACTATCTTTAGTGTATCTTTGAAGTTGTTATCATTTTCCCAGTGTGTATCCTGTTACCTTTAACTGCTTATTTTGTAAATATGTTACACTTGGAATTACTGTCATCTTAGACACATTGTACTTCCATATCTTTAGTAAGCCTTTGTCACTGTGTTCTTGTAACCTTGTGATATGATAGTACTAACTATCTATATTGGGTAATTGATTCCTTAATCATTCTTAATGTATTGATGTCATAGATATGGATTTATTTAATGTAGCAACAATATAGCAGATCACCACATGTGGGACGTTCCATCTTGTTGTTATCGTCTTCGATCACATACGTCTCCTCTCTTGCCTCTGGCTGCTGAGATATCTGTCGGTGCTTTTCTTTAATCTCACGTTGAGTTGCCCACCCTAAAATAAATCAGCGATCAAAAATTGAAAAATATCGCAAACAAATTAGAGCGGAAATAACAATCTTTTTTTTAAAAATATCGCGATTGGCGATATCGATAAATTTTTCCAAAATATCGCGATTGGCAATATCGATCAAATTTTCCAAAATATCGCGATTGGCGATATCGATCAAAATTTCTAAAATATCGTTATTGGCAATATCGATCAAACTTTCCAAAATATCGCGATTGACGATATCCATCCATAAATCAAAAAAACAAAAAAATATCGTTGGATGGGGTAAAAAAAATGGGGTAATCGATAATCGATATAATATTACTTTTACACCCTTGCTAAATCAGGATACAGGCTTAAAATTGATACGTTTGTATATATTGGAAAAAAAATTCTATTTACAAAAAAAAACTAAATAACGTCGAATCTGATCATGATAGACCTCTTCAAATATAGAAAATGACCAGTAAAATATGACCAGAGACAGACATAATGAGAGGAACTACGATAGTGACCATACGAAGACCTCGGAAGAGCAGCAGTATTCACTTACCTGCATAAAGATGGTTTACGTTAATAAGAGAATAAATTATCAAGTTTTGCAATGTGTACCTTTACAAAACCGTGGGATGTACGAGCCTCAAATAAACAGCGATAGTAGCTAGCTTTAGGAATATGGGTTAACTAGTAATAAACACATAAACCAAAGTCGAGATATTTACCTTTTCACAAGCGGTGAAAGTAGAGATGGCTTCAGCTATACAAATGTGTTAATACATATAAAAAGAGTAAGTAAATTTACTTTTAAAGCAAAGAGTCTTGGTTTAATCTGTTTGGAGAGTGTCGGCACGTTTAATGTTTAGTCACATAACTATATCTTCATTTGTAAACAAATGGTTATGATAAATCATATATTCACAAACTATACACATATACAAACCTTAAGTTGAGTTTTTATTTGAAAGAAATAGAAAGAAAAAGAAAAAAATAATAAAAAAATCAGAGTTTAAATAAGAAAAAAAAAATTCAAGCTCAATTCTATTTTTGGAAAGCCCTTGAGGGTCGACTATTGGTCCCAAATGCTATTTCATCAGCCTTTCTTTTACCTTTTGGACGGGTAGTACTTGGGGTGGAGAGGGCAGGTGCAGAGGTGGGAGGAGGAGAGTCAGAGGTGGGAGGAGGAGAGTCAGAGGTGGGAGGAGAGTCAGAGGTGGGAGGAGGAGAGTCAGAGTCAGGAGGAGGCGAGTCAGAGAGAGGAGGCATCTCAGAGGGAAGAAGAGAGGTCAAAACAGGATTTTGTACCGAAGCGGAAGAAGACGATGGTGCAAGAGGTCTGTTATCAGGGATCGAAAATAAATTTTCAAACAGGCCCATATCCAAGTCTTCGTACCTCTCTTCAGTACCCGAATTGACACCAAGGTATTCCAGGCCAGTCAAAAATGAACCGGAGGTATCATGAGCAATGTCATCTGGCTAGAGTTGAGGTTTATGTTAATGTTAAAAATTCTTAATTTGATATCTAAACTTTACTTACTCTTGCTGAGTTCCTCAACATTATCTGGATCATATTTTTGGATATCCAGTTTTTATCGGCGAGGTGCATGGGTAGCATAGGATTCTCGGCGTCAATGACAGAGATAACGTCTCCAGGATATGCCTCAACGGGTGTACCAACGTTCAAGCCAGAGCGCTTGTTCCAAAAGTATGCAATTCTTTCGAACATGTACAATACTTCATTCTGCTCGTTTGCAGGAATCCCCCTCCAAATGACGCCATTCTTTCCAAATCGTTCTTGGTACAATGCTTTCAAGAAATGTTGGCAAATGGTGAATACATTGTTGTAAGCTGCTGTTGCCCTTTCTTTAGCTTGATTCTCAGTATAGGTACCTGCCAAAGATCTCCAGTACGCAGCAACCGTATCTATAACGGTTTTCTTTGTATAAGCACATACGTTGATGGATCTTACACCGAGAGAATTGCAAGAGGTGTGAATACCATTGGGTATAACATGCTCCTTGTAATAGGCGACAGCCTTGACCACAGTTTCGTACATTTGTCGAGCAGCGGAATTTCTTGCTGAAAAGATAGGGCAATTATTAACTTAATTCGTCTTACAAAGTAAAATAAAATAAAAACGTACCAGTGATATATCCAGATCGAGAAGTAATTGCAGAAGTCTCATTGGATTTGACCACTTTTTTAACCTTGCTGCAGCATTCACAGTGTTGACCAACTGGCAGGTAGATATATTCTTTCATTGTGGCAGGCATCGCATCAAGCTTTCTTTGCATATCGTAAATGGCATTAACGAGTTTTTCAATGACTTCGTCTCGAGAATTTGAGTTTTGGGTACAGTTCATTGTGATAAATAGAATGAAAAATCGATGTAAATGAGAAAATAGGTGTAAGTATTGGATCTTATATAGACGTTTTAAAGATACATTTTTTTTCAGTCTCATTTACCTTGATGTAAGTGGTTAAACTTATTTGCACCAATCACGGTACAGAATTAAAATTTTTTTCGCTTAATAACCTCGTTACACGAAAATCTAACAATAGATCCAGCTTGAAGTCCCAAACAACGATTTCTAGTGGTTTTGAAAGGTATCCATAGTCTACACAGAATTACTATATCCTCTCTATTAATAATTATAAGATAAATTCACGAGTAATTCCAATTGGTTCTAAGAACGGTCAGTGACTATTAATAAGATGTAGCAACATGTATAAAACTACACGCAAAAATCGGGTCCCAACTTACCAAAAACAAAATTCTTAAAAACTTTTCGAAATGGTTTACCCCAAAATTCAAAAACCCAAGAACCTTAGAGCTTCTCGAAACGGCGCTAACCAACGTCTTTTAAGAGGCACAAATGAACCCTTGGCCGTTACTGCTGCCTCCATTGTACCTGGCCCAACTGACACTTCTGTTTTTGCTGTATCTTCTTCAGTATCTACTGGCTTCCCAACTGCTATAATAACCAACCTTACACCTTTTGACTATGACGAAGAAATGGATTTTTACGATGATGTTGATATGGCTGACCTCGATAACCAAATCACTCTTCCCTTAATTGGACAAATGTCCATGTGGTGACCTAGCAAGGCTATAGCCATATTAGAGCTAACAAAGGTTTATCCATGCTGATACCATTTGTGATATAAGCTTAACAATAAATGTCATAGTAAGAACTATAAGGATATTACATCACAAGTCTAATTTAGTACGTCTGAGAAATACTTAAAATTTAGTTTAAAGCAAAGAGAGTTAAGAAGACTTAACATTTATTAGAACAAGACTAAATTAGTGACTATGTAATAATCGTATACATTTTTGGTTAATCAATGATAACTTCAAGATAGCACTAGAGATATGAACACAGCAGACAGTCTTTTATATAAATACTCGTACATTTCATTTATTAATAAAGGACAATCTTATAAACAGTCTCAAACTACTCCTATAGCCTTTTTATAATTTTACTTTACCTTAAAACACAACATTTTTAGTTTGAATTCTACTATGTCTGTTCAACAATCTCCTATCCAATCTCCTGCTGCTCATGAACAACAAAACGATGTTTATCGTGATCAAGTTCCTACTGTTGCTCGTGACGAAGACACTGTGATGTCCGAAAATGATTCTGATCATTCCTCTTCTGCTCTCTCCGCTGCTGGTAGTTCTGATGGTCCCAGAATCAACATCAATACTGAGTACACTGCCGGTATGCTTCTCGAGTCTGCTCAAGAAGACTTTGAACGTAAGAAAAATAGTTACTATATCTGTCTTGGTAACTATTTGGCTCTGTCCAAGGTGGATGCTCTTTCTGATGCAAGCAAGAACGCATCAATTTCGTCTAAGGAGGCCCTCGCTCTTTACAAGGATGCTGAAGAAACTTTGAAGAACCTTCGTGAAGAAAACTCGCCTTCTGCCCCGGTACAAGATGAACGAAGCCGTTTCGTACCCAACAACCTTCCTTTCCTGCAGCTGAAGTCAGACTTGTATTTGGAAAAGCCCTCTCGTGAACTCTTCGATTCTGTCTATGATTTTTGTCAGGAGTTTGTAACTGTTTTGGAAGCCCACGCGTTGGTTTTGGATGACTCTTGGGAACGTCTCCTTCCTTCGTGCCTAACCAAGGAAACAAGAGTATGGTTCGATGACAACCTCAAGGGCAAGTCTATGAGTTGGAAATTAGCAGAAAGTCAACTCTTGGATTACTGCGACACTCCTTTTCGAAAGTTCGTCAACATGGGTCGTGTTTGGTCAATGAAGCAAGGACCAAAGGAGTCAGTTCGTGCTTTTGGAGCTAAATTTCAAAAATTTAGTCGCCAAGCCTCTTTGGAAGATGGTATCCAATTGGTTCTCTGCTTTTGGTGGAATCTGCGTCCGGAAGTCCGACAAGCTTGTATGATCCCGCTCTCATCCAATTATGGAACCAAGATGCCATCGAAGGTCGAGGAAATCATTTCGTTGGTAAGTACCACGACTTTTGACACCTCTTCTTTGTTGAAGAACGATGCTAAGACCAGTCCTGTTTCCGAGTGGAAATCTTTCGCCGAAAGAAATGGTGCTTCTTCTTCTTCTGGTGCTGGTAAGGGTAAGAAAAGATCTTCCTCTTCTGGTGATGCTGGTAAGAGATCCAAGAAGACTTGGAATTTCAAGGCGGCATTGAAAGACAACATTTGCTTTTCGTGTAAGTCTCCTTGGGAGAAAGGACACTCCTGTCCTGAAAGGGAACGATATCTAGAGACCAGGGTATCTCGAATGGCAACTCGTTCTGGTGGGTCACCAAGCTCTTCTGCTTCTGTGGCTGGACCTTCTTCTTCTTCTCGCTCGTTGGAGGACAATACTAGTGCTTTGTCTATGATGGCTCTTGATTAACCATCTCGTTGTTGGACTGTGGTGCCACGTTTAGTTCTGTGGATGTGAATTTTTGTACGAAGAATAGTATAGCTATTAGTTATGTAACACAAGTTAATAAAAAATTTGTAAACAAAGATAATGTGCATAAATATTTTATATGTTTAGCTGATAGTAACACTTACGTGAAAAGAATCGGTACTTGTGTAATGAATGTTTCTTGTAATGGTAAGACCATTCGACGTGAGTTCGAAGTGATGAACTTGACTAATAGTAACGACTATGATTTCAGTATTGGTACTGATTATATGTTTTCTCTTGGAATTGGTATTTATGGTTTACCTTTAGTCTATGATGATAAAGATTCAACCGAAGAAAGACTTGAAGCTGATAGGCGCTTTAACAATAAGAGTGATCTTCTTGAATCCATTGAAAGAGAAAATGAGTTAAAAGAAAATAATCCCGCTGTTGGTCCCAAAGAGTTTGAGGAAGCTATGGATTATATTCAAAGATATGTTAAGAACAATCAAGCTATTCCTAAAGGATCGTTTTGTACCATACCTGAAAGTGTTGTTTGCTTGGATACTCCGGAGAATGCTACTGCCTTCAGAAGTCCTTATCCTATTCTTATTTCGATGCAAGGTGTCGTTGATGAACAGGTGAAAGAATGGATTGAGAATGGTATCATTGAAAGAGCTCCTGCAAACACGGAATGGAATACACCTTTGACTGTAGTCAAGAAGACAAATGGTAAAGGTGAAGTGACTGGTTATCGTGTATGCCATGATCCCAGATTAGTGAATACTCTATTGAAGTCAATTGATCGTATGCCTCTGCCTCTTATTGGTGAACTGTTTGAAGATTTGAAAGATGCTAATATCTATTCAACTCTTGACTTGAAGTCTGCATTCAACTCTTTGCGTTTGAACCCAAAGGATGCACATAAGCTCAGTTTCACATGGCGTGGTGTACAGTATAAGCCTATCGGAACAGTATTTGGTATCAAGCATGTTAGTTCACAGTTTCAAAGAACTATGAGTATAGCTTTGGAAGGTTTACCTTTTGTAAGATTTTTTGTGGATGACATTGTTTGTGCTAGTAAGACGTTTGAGGAACATAAAGAACACTTGAAGCAAGTTATTGAGAGATTAACAAGGGTCAATTTGAAATTAAATCCTAAGAAATGCCATTTCTTTCAAAAGGAGATTTATTTACTTGGTTTTCACATTTCTCCAAAAGGGATTACCATGGACCGTAGAAAGCTTGTTAATGTATTAGAATTTCCTCAACCTAAAACGGGTAAAGATATCCAAAGTTATTGTGGTTTGATCAACTACTTCAGAACGTTGATTCCAAATGTATCATCCATCATGTCGCCATTGGATTCATTAAGAAATGAAAAGTCTATTACACATTTATGGACCGCTAGACAGCAAACTGCATTTGATAACTTGAAAAAAGCACTTTTGAGTGATCTGGTTTTGTCGTATCCAGATATGAATTCTCGTTTTTGTATTAGTTGTGATGCATCTCTTAGTGGTATTGGAGCTGTATTATATCAAGTCATAGCTGGTAAGACCAAATATATTTCTTTTGTAGCTAAGAGCTTATCCAAGAGTGAAAGAAAATATTCCGCTACAAAAAGAGAATTACTAGCATTAGTATTTGCACTCAAGCGTTTTCATAAGTATGTCTATGGATCCACTTTTACCTTATATACGGATCATAAAGCTTTGACGTATCTGCACACCCAACGTGTCGCAAATCTGATGATGATTGCATGGATGGACACAATTTTGCAGTATGACTTTAAGATCGTTCATTTACCTGGTGTTGCTAATGTCTTGCCTGATGCGTTGTCGCGTTTGTCTGAGGAGACTGAACCATTGTTAAATGAACTGGGTGGGGATAATGAGGTTAAATCCATAATGAGAAATAGTGCTGTCACTAAAGAACCTCTGCCAGATATCCTGAGTGGTGAATACTTTACTCCTCCTACAGAGAATGAGAGAAATAAGTTGGTAGTCGAAGAACATTTGAAAGGTCATTTTGGTATAGAAGCAATAGTACATGCCTTAAAGAGAAAAGGTATCTATTGGACCAAGTTGAAGGAACAAGCAAATGAGCTTATTCAGTCATGTATTCAATGTCAGCGCCATAACATTACAAGAAAGGGGTACAACCCTTTAAGACCTGTCAGTGCCACACTTCCTGGGGATAGTTGGGGTATCGACTTAGCTGGTCCATTCACAATGTCAACTAAAGGTAATGAGTACTTGTTAGTAATGATCGACATTGCAAGTAAGTTTTATGTGTTACGTGCCATACCAGATAAAAGCATGGCCACGGTTGCGTTACAAGTGTTAGACATAATTGGTACATGGGGTCCAATGCGTAAGTTGCAAAGTGATGGAGGTCGTGAGTTCGTGAACTCTCTAATGAAGTGCATAAAAGAGAACGTTGGTTTTGAACACGCGTTAATTTCTCAGTATCACCCTAGAGCTAATGGTGCAAGTGAAAGAGCTGTACAGTCTGCAGTAAACACCATTAAGAAGCAAATAGTTGGTAACGTTGCTGACTGGGATTTAAAAGTGCCTTCTGCTCAATTGTTTTTGAATAGCAAGTATAACGCTAGAACTAAGAGTACTCCATTTTCGTTAATGTTTGGTAGGAATGCAAATGATTTTGTTAACTTTAGTCAAGAGAAGGATTATGAAACAGCTGAAAATACACGTAAAGAGTTACAGGAAAAGATAAAAAGAATGACTGAGATAGTCTACCCTGCAGTGTATGATAACGTAAAACAAGTCACTGAAAAGCAAAAGCAAAAGTTTGATACAAGTCACAAAATGCTAGACCTGAAGCCTGGATCGACAGTGATGATTTTGATTACAGAGAAACAGAATAAATTAGATCCAAAGTATAAGGGATTTTATACTGTTGTTAGAAAAACTGCTGCTAATACGTATGTTCTTAAGAATGAAAAAGGTTTCTTAGAACCTAGAAATTATCCTCCTTCCTTACTAAAGAAAGTTTCTGATAAGATCTCAGAGCATCAAGATGAGTTTCTTGAAGTTGAAGCAATCATTGGTCATAAGAAAGATGACAATAACAAGTATTTGTATAGATGCAAATGGTTTGACTTTGATGAATCTTATGATTCTTGGGAACCAGAAGAAAACTTTACAGATCCAAAGTTTATCAAAGAATACTGGCAAAGAATTGGTGAAGTACCAGAAAGCATCAAAGAAATCAATAAGGCCAATAAAAGATTATTGAAGGATATAAATGTTGCGAACCAACCAAGTTCAGGTACAAAGAGAAAAAGAACGACAAGATCAGTTAGTCAAAACAAGAAGAAATATTGATTCTGAATAAGTAGTATTCATGAATCTAAGATTAGTATTTCTAAGGAGATAAGTAGTATCTATTTGTTTAAGTAAACAAAGACCAAGCTGATGTCAAATAAATAAAAAAAAAAAAAAAAAAAAAAAAAAAAAAAAAAAAAAAAAGAAGTACTTGAACGGTATTAGTTAATACCTGGGTGGGGATAATGTGGTGACCTAGCAAGGCTATAGCCATATTAGAGCTAACAAAGGTTTATCCATGCTGATACCATTTGTGATATAAGCTTAACAATAAATGTCATAGTAAGAACTATAAGGATATTACATCACAAGTCTAATTTAGTACGTCTGAGAAATACTTAAAATTTAGTTTAAAGCAAAGAGAGTTAAGAAGACTTAACATTTATTAGAACAAGACTAAATTAGTGACTATGTAATAATCGTATACATTTTTGGTTAATCAATGATAACTTCAAGATAGCACTAGAGATATGAACACAGCAGACAGTCTTTTATATAAATACTCGTACATTTCATTTATTAATAAAGGACAATCTTATAAACAGTCTCAAACTACTCCTATAGCCTTTTTATAATTTTACTTTACCTTAAAACACAACAGTCCATACAAGACGTAGATGCTGAAAATGAATCCTCTGATGATGGTTTTGTTGTAGACGAGGATTTGTATGAATCCACGGACGAAGAGAACTTCGAAGGTAACTAAAGATGCTTGGGTTGTTGACATCATGACAACTTACCGGATGTACTATTTTCACTTTTAGAACCATTGTCACTTGATCATAATGTAACAATACAGGACAACATCCAGGATATCATTGTCCCCATTAACTTATTTAGCACCAGCGAGCTGAGTAGTATTATGTTCAACTATCTTACATTTAGTAGAAACATGACCATAGAAGCTGTGCGCGTTATGAAGAAATTTTTTGAGAACACTTTGAACCAAAACAACAGTATGTTAATGATTTGTATTTACAAAGTATCATTATTTACTAATTTAGTTTACCTTTTAGGCCTTGATAAAAAGAAAAAAGTACTCGCATTGAAGGAGTGTCGTTCGTTGATCAAGAAGAAACTTCCACTTTCTTTCAGTCAAAGCCATGAAATCTGTTCCCGAAAGGGGTGTTATCTCTTTGATCCTGTCGATGATGCCGATAAAACCGCTTGTCCTCACTGTAACGCTGTTAGACATAAAGAATCTGTGGTAAAAATGATTGATATTGGTGAACATTTAAGTCGTATGCTAGCTTGTGACGAGTTTCGTGATGAAGTCGAAAAATACCGAAACGTAATCGATTCCATGACAGACGATGATCCATATACCGATTTTTTTTTTCTGGAGCCGCGTATAAAGAAATGAAATCTAAAGGTCTCTTCACTGGTCAGCACGATTTAGCCATCGTTCTATGTGTTGATGGGTTCACTTCGAAGGTATCAAGAAAAAGTATGGTGATAGTACACGTTATAATTGCTAGCATTGATCCGTCTATCAGGTAAATTTTGGCTCTATATACAATACATCCAATCTTTTTACGTCGTAATAACACCATTTGCAGATACACCGATGAATATACTTTTCAAGTTGCAATTCTTTTTGGTGACACTAACAAAAGCCTTTGACTCGTATCTGCGTCCAATTATTGAAAGCCTTGATCGTTTGAGTCGTGAACCTGTTGTTGTTCGCAAGAATGGTGTTCATGTCACGTCGGCTAGAATTTTCAGTTTGGGTGTCATTGCAGATGGTATAGAGATCAACCAGCGGTTGTTGATGTTTAGTGATCATACCAACTGGTGGGGATGTAGATTTTGTATTGGTAAGTCGTCAGTTTACTAAGCTATAACCGCGGACACTAACAAAATGACCCTTCTAAATTTAGTTAAAGGCGGTCACCCAGTTGACGGAGGAAAAGATGGCATGTACTACTTTGGCGGAGACTCGGCTATCAGAACCAAAACTTCTTTATTACTTGAGAAAGACGCAGTAAGTATTAACGTGTGAAACCATTTTTTACATATTTTAATTGATTTACCTTTATTAGCCTTCTTGTCCCAACCACAACTATGGTATTAAAAGTGCTTCTCCCTTTGGTCAGTTGAGTACCTTCCTCTCCATCGACTTTTTCATGTGTGACGAGCTACATATGTTTTCGAATGTCAGCAAGCTTTGCTTCGACATGCTTTCACCAAAGCTCAACACTCGGTTCAAGTTTGATGGTAACGAAGACACGTACCCGTTTGCTCTCGAGACTGCAGATTTTACTCGCATCAAAACCCCCATGGATGACTCCCTTCGTGCAATTCCTGCGGTTTTCAGTGGTTCGTTTGCTGGTGTCAATCTGGATAATGTTAGATCTATCTATCGTTCGGTGGACTGGATCGCCCGGTTGGTGCATGTGATTCCTACGATTGTTGCCCCACTCTTTCACGCCAGAGAAGCAACCACAGGATTTATTGCCCTGTCTCGTGGTATTCAATTGAGTTTGCAATGGTCGATATCCGAATCTGAAGTGAAGGAAATTGAAAGGTAAATATTCATTGTTGAGTTGTAATTTATGTAGTGATATTTACTTGAACATTATATTTGCTTATGATACAGTAGTCGCTCGATTTATGGGTGACCAGAAATTTCGGAAATCTCACCCTTAAATAGAAAATACCCTTATATCAAAAATCGTGACTACTCTTTAAAAAACAGTCCCCAGGCGCCAGCTGCTGTTAAATTTTGAATATCTTATATAATAAAACTTTGGATACACTTTGTCAATCCTTGCATATCTTTATTTTATTCAATATGAGCAACACACGTTTACGTCTTACAATTTCCCAAAAAATTGAAATTTTAGATCAGTTTGGAATGGGAAACACCAATCAGATAGAGCTCGGAAAATGGGCACAAAAAAAGTTTGAGATAATAAAACCTCTTTCACAACAAACTGTGTCAAACATCCTCAACAATGCCGATCAGTTGTATTCTAAAATTGTTGTTATCAAGAATAGCAAGAGTTTGAAGCTACGCAAGTACCCTGAACTTGACGAAGAAGTGAAAAAATTCGTGTATCATATGAATGACTGCAGCATACCAGTAAACCGTGCCTGTATCATCAAGTACGTCAAGCGCATCGCTCGTTCAAAGTACTCCATCACTGATGATATTACCTTCTCTGATGGATGGCTTTCCAAGGTCTTCAAACGTCTCGGTTTAAAATGTAGACCAACTCATGGTGAATGTGCCTCTGTGGATGTCAATTCCCAAAGCATTCAAGATCAGCTTAAAAAAATTCGGGAAGAATTGACGGATTATCCTCTTGCTGATATTATGAACTTCGACGAGACCGGATTGTACTACAATCAACCACCAAGAAGAACAATTTGCTCACAACCACTTGGTGGGTTGAAGAAGAGTAAGACCCGTGTAACTGTCGGGCTACTTTGCAATGCGGATGGTACGTACAAAGGCCATCCCATTGTAATTGGGCAATTCAAAAGCCCTCGTTGCTTCAAGGAAAACCCGAAAATGCTTTCAATGACAGCTATTGGTACCCGTCGATACGTGGAGTACCACCACTCGCCTAAAGCTTGGATGACTACCGAGATCTTTTTGGCTTATGTCAAAAAACTGGACAATGCTTTTGGTAGAGAGGGTAGAGAAGTGGCTCTTCTTTTAGACAATGCCTCAGTGCATAAGTTGAAGTTCAAGCCGGTGAACACAAAGTTGGTGTTTCTTCCTGCCAACACAACGAGTATGTTGCAAGCTCTCGATGCAGGTAGACAAAATAAACAAGGATACTGTTTTTTAAGTCGAAGTACTAATTTTATTTCACTTTATTTAGGAATTATTGCCAACTTTAAGGCTTACTTTCGCTCCCAACAGTACATGAGAAGTCTCGATTTGTTCGCCAGCAAACAGTTAGATAACTTGGATGTTTACAACATGAATCAGTTGCAAGCCATGTTTTTCTTGGCCAATGCTTGGTTAAAGGTAACACCTGAGACAATTAAGAATTGTTGGAGGCATACCAATATCTTGGGATTTAAAGAGAACCCTGACACGTTAGCTTTGCCACCAACTGTCCCATTGCCTCTGGAATATAACGTTGTCGAGGAGATCAACAATTTGTTGCCCGATCTTCCTGGTAATTCAGACAACGAGATCACTGATGTCAGTCAGCTGGATCTGGATTCTGACGAGATGTTTATCATCGATGATGAAGAGATCGTGATGAACGGAGAGGAGGAGATCCCAAGGATACCTGAACAGGAGATATACGTCGATATCAATGATTGTAAAAAACGGTTGAGGGAAGCTTATGAGACGATTCTGGCTTTGGATGTGCCTTTGGATGACTTGGACAATCAGTTCCATAGACGTGTTAGAATGAGATTGGCTGAATCTCGTGCTGAAATAGAAAATTTGAAAGAACAAGCTGATATTCGTCGCTTTTTCCAGTAAAAAAATTATTTCTCCTGTCACAAATGACTTTAAAAAATGATGATTTGTTACTGATAAATTTTTTTTTTGACTGGGCACCAAAAAAAAAAAAAAAAAAAAAAAAAAAACCCAAATATGGTAAAAACCCGTTCGATTTAAGGGTATGGGGAATTGGGATCTCACCCTTAAATAGAATAGTGGTTTAGTGGTGTTAATGCTGGGGACGGAAGTCGTTTTTCAAAAATCCACCCTTAGATAGAAAATACCCTTAAATCGAACACCCTTAAATCGAGCGACTACTGTAGATGCTTTAAGACTTGGTTTGATTACCTCGATACCTGTCTTGATAGCAGCTCTATCTCCAGAACCGTATTCAGATCGAACATGCACCAACTGAACCATATACCATACATGATAAAACGAATGGGGTTAGTTATCGATTGTCATCATAGGGTGTTCTCAAGCAAAAAAAAATTTGTGAACCCCTCTTTTTGTAAAATCTTGGAACCCCCCAAATTAGGTATAGTGTATGACATCAGGGCAGATTTTTGTCAGATTACTATCCTCCTGTAACTTTTTTTCTTTTTATTATTTTTTTCCCATAAATTTATTATTATCTTTGCCAAAATGTCTACTTTCGAAGAATCACTCAATGAGTTTACAACTGTTTACGAAGAATCAATGACGCTCATTAACATGAATGTAGCCGCAATTCAGTGGTATATGGAACAACGTCAGTTGGAGATCAACTTGCTTCACGAAACTTTTCTTTTTTATTTTTCTTCAGTTTTTGATGTACCTTCCTTTTTTCATGCCTTACCCTTCCTATTAACTGGCACAGGTTCAACTCTAGTTCGTCCAAACAACAATGGAACGTTTTCCAACTATCACTACTGGACAATCACGCACCCTTTTCTCGCTGACGATGACAATCCACGCACTAGTTTTCGAGCAATGTATTGCATGAATGTTAACAGCTTCGAAAGACTTGTCAACGACCTCAGTCAGCATCCAGCATTTGATCTGCTAGCCCACAACAGCATCCCCGCATACATCCAGATTTCATGTGCTATATGGCGCTTAGCCAACTGTCATATTGGTTAGAGAACTAGTAACATGGCTGTTGGTGTATCGCATGGTAGTTATATCAACTTTTTCCGAAGATTTTTGGTTGCAATCGAAGGGGTATACGGAGATCTGATCAACTGGCCCATGGATCAGCAAAGGGTTGAGGAAATTCAAACGGGTTTTGAATGGCCTCATGGTCAAGAAGAAGGGGCTATCCGTCGTTTGCCCAAAGCAATAGGAGCACTCGATGGTAAAAATGTTGTAATTGAGTGTTCTAGAGATCACCCAGAACTTTGGCGTGATCGAAAGGGTAACTTTGCGATGAAACTGACAGCAATCTGTGACAACAAATGCCGTTTCACGTATATCCGTGTCGGTGACTCTGGTAATAGCGAAATATTCATAACATGTTGATTGACTTACTGATAAGTATTTATAGGTCGCACCCACGATGCAGGTGCTTTCAAGTGGACTGAAGTGTACACCCAGTTTTTACGACAGCCAGCAACATTTTTCCCTTTGGACGGTTACATTCTTGCAGGTTATTTATATACTGACTATAAAGTTAACATATAATTTACTTACACACCCTCTTTAGATTCTGCATATGCTCTCTGTCGTAATGTAATCGTTCCATATCCTTTG
This sequence comes from Mucor mucedo, assembly GCF_025094135.1. Classification (NCBI taxonomy): domain Eukaryota; kingdom Fungi; phylum Mucoromycota; class Mucoromycetes; order Mucorales; family Mucoraceae; genus Mucor; species Mucor mucedo. The sequence continues at coordinate 40,289 of NW_026252490.1, read as the reverse complement.
AGTGAAGTATCAGGCAATTCTGACGAGGCCGTTTCTAAGCGCAAATTCAACAAGGTCCACTCTTCAGCAAGAATGACCATCGAAAGGGCTTTTGGAATACTCTCAGCTAGATGGAGGTTCATAAAAAAACACGTCTACATGAAGAAGATTAAAGATATATGACAAGTAATTACTGCGGCTTGTATCTTACACAATTTCTGTATCAACATTGGGGATCCAGATTTTGAAATTGACGAGGGAATCGAGATGGATGAAGATGAAGAGGGGAATGGCGAAACAGCTCGAGAGTCTGTTCGTACAAGAAGAGATGAGTTGAACCGATGGTTTCAACCTAGACAATAAAGAGGTACCAAATGTAATTTCACATATGTATTAAAAAAAAGAAGATTTTTATTGATTGGGTCTTTGTTGATGCATACGATTATGAAACTCGTTTAATCTATCACCGTTTCGTTCCAAAGCAGCTGTAGCTCGGTTTAATGAAGCAATAAATTGCTTCTCCCGTAGGATCTCTTCTTCCTAATCGTGAATCCATATACTCTCTGAACTCTCGAAATGTTCCATTACGAAGCTCGTGCTCTCTAACAACAATGCGATTAAGCATAGCTTCAGTATCAGAGGTCGTGGTAGATGGTGTAGAACCTACGTTTGATCTTGGACGACGAGGTGGCGCATAAGAAGGATTGGTAGGTTGAGGGGCGGGAGAAGGATTGGGTGGTGAGGTCGTAGAAGGATTGACAGGAGGAGGAGGAGTACTGGAGACGTGATCGGGAGGGGGTGTTTCCACTCTTCTGCGAGAAGAAGGTGGTTGCGATTCCTGAGGAGGAGCAGGACGTTCATGTTCTGCAATAGGTACAGACGAAGATTCAGCTGGGGCTGTAGATGATCCTTGATTTCCACCATTAGTATTGTCAACGAACTGTCTGGAATGGGATGAGTACGTGTGTGGTGGCAAGATGGTGGGAAATTTCGTCAAGATCTCTTCCAGCTTATCATAGACAACATCAGGTTCGAAACCTGATTCACCTGTTGATTGGCGTCTAGCAAACTCTTCCTTGAAATCTTTCACCATACGCTTCCATTTTTTTTTTGCTCCTCTGATGGTCGACTTCTCAAATTCTGAAGGCGAGCCAGTTGATTATGTTCAATCGACATCTCCGTGTATTTCTCTCCCTTTTCGTGATCACTTTTGGTTTTTTCAAGAGAACTCAAATGTTTATTATAAATTTGAATTAACAAGCATTCTTCTGCTACACTCCAATTTGGACCTCTTGTTCTGTCGTCCTCAATAGGAGCACTGGAGGTGGAAGCAGTTGAACTGGAAGGGGCGTTGAAGTTGATGGTACCGAACATTGTTTATAAAGGTAAAGTTAATATTATTTGCTAGTTTTGAATATCAAAAAATAAAGAAAAGAAAACAACAAAGTAAAAATTATTATGATCATACTGTCAACTAGTGGGGGCATTTTAGTATTTTTTGAATGATGAAAGCATTACATCAGAGGGGTTCGTAAATCCATTTTCGTAATTAAACCACCCCCTGATGGTGGTTTATCTTTTAAAATGGTTAGCAAGAATTTTCGACGTTTTTTGGCTGAGGAGTATGAAAATATAAGGTTATAATTGCCTTATAGAGGGGGTTCCAAGATTTTACAAAAAGAGGGGTTCACAAATTTTTTTTGCTTGAGAACACCCATAGTTATTAGACTTCCCTTTTGTACTAATTTTTCATTTCTCTGGTAGACCGTTAAGGTGTTATTCTGCAAAATCATTGGAAAGGTCTATTGGCATATACAAGAAGCGAATCCGTTCATCTTTGAATCCTGGTGTCAACGCCGGTAGTGTCATGGAAACTCGTGAAATGTTCTCTTTTTTGCAATCCGATGGTATAATCGATAGTTCCGCCTATGATTTGAAGAAGGATAAAGTTAACAACTTCTTGCCCCACCCGTCCAACGATCCATTGTTGCCTCAGCTGTGGTCACCCTTTCACTGGCGGGTAAATACTGTAAAGCTGGGCCAGGTTGTAAAGCAAGCAAAAGAAAAGCACAATCATACAATTGGCGGCTACCTGGCAAAAGACTGGCTTAAAGCACTCTCTCAATTTTTGATTCGTCTGACTGGTAATACTTCGGCTGTTATAACTTCGTTCCATCAGCACCAATTTGTCAACATTTCTCAAAAACTCTGGACAAACAATCAAATATACATATCTGATTTGTGCAAATCGAAGAACGCAGCAAGTTCGCGTGGTGGTGAGTTTGTTATGTTTACTGCAAATCATAAAAATCGGTAAGTTGATGTTTGCAAATCAAAATTATTGTGTACTGACTTATTGTAATTAGGATGTTCCGGCCTGTCGAAAACTGGTACGTTTGTAAAGTCTTGTTCTTTTTTGACTTTACATATCAAGAAGGTGCTCCGGGCTCGAACTTCGTTTTTGGTGAACTTATGAAGAATCATGACGTCTCACCATACTCAAAGGCTATCCCGCGCGTGAAACCTTACGATGAGGCTGAGCAAAAAAAATTTGTGGTCTTTGATGCCGAGGATCTTTTGTCTGCTGTCGGATTGGTGAATGCGGTTGACGGCTCCAATAACAAATATGTTATAAAGACTGGTGACGCTTTTAAAGTCGATATGAATAGTACTGCCGGAAGTGTTGGAAACGTTGTTTTCCGCTGAGAATAAAATATAAAATCATTAAAACCCACAGTCACATGTCCCGTTTTCTCATTTTACTTACGTAATCTGAAGTTGTCTTTTTCTTACCCTGGCTATCATCCCCATAAACATTTTTTTTCTTTAAAAATCACGTTTATCTATTAACATGGTATTGCTACATCTATTTATTTATGTATAAGTTGTTTTTATAGAGATTTAAAAATTTGGCTTTGCGATCAGCGATCAAAAAATCAAAAATATCGGAGATATCGATATTTTCGATTTTTTGAGCAATATCGCCAATATCGATCAAAAAAAACATTTTGATCGCTGATTTATTTTAGGGTGGCCTTTATTTTTTTGTTCACTCCTTTTAACGATTGAGAGCATAACTCTGACTGGGCTTCTCTTTTTTTTATGCGCGCAGAGCTGGCCTGAGCATCTTCTTCATCCTTGTTCGTCTCGACTTCAGTCATTTAAGTTTAATTGATGGAAATCAATAAAACCTTGTAGTATATCAAATTTTTAAATTAATTACCTCATCATCCATTGAGCTCAGTCAATTCTCGAGAGTCGTTTCAGAATCATTTGTACCACTGGCAAGTCGATCCGCATTTTTCTTTTCTATTATTTCTTTTCTTGCTTTCTTCAAATAGTTTCTTAATGAAGTCAAACCAAGAGTCCTCAAATGAGGGTCTACATTGTTGACTTCTTGAAAAACTAAATCCCATGATACTGTTACATTGTTTTTTTTTCTTGTCAAAAGGAAGATGAGATATGCTGGCCTCAACGGCCGCCAATTTTCTACTTTCTGACATAACATATATCATGCTATCTATACCGTATAACTAACCTCCCTTACTAGTTTAAAATAATTTTGAAAAGACACATTCAAATATATCTATATTTAAGGTATGATTACGTAGAGGTCGTATAACTAACATTGTTCACTAGCTTAATAACACTTTAATTGACCCATTTAAATATACTATACTCTATATCCATATCCATTTGCATCCTTTAAATAAAACGTTTCTTAAAATATAAATTATACCTACGAAATGAAAAAACACGATATTACAATTGAATGATATATTTCGTATGACCAAAATGTTTTTTATTTATAACCAAAATACAAGGCCTTTTAATAAAATTTTGATGTGTCAACACAACATATTTGCATATCGTTACAGAAATATTTATCATGCAACATAAATACTTGTCCTATGACACAAACTATGGTCATGTAACGCAACTTATTCTGATCGACTCGGGTTCTGTGATCAAAGCTTCTGTTAAAAAACCAAAAATTTGTCAGATAACACCAAAGTATTTTTCACTTTTTGTGTAATTACACCAAATGTTTGGTATATATAACAAAAAGTGATCAAAATGCTAAAATAATTTTGATCATATTCCTGAGACGCCAAATAATTTGGGTTGAATTTGCGTTCGGGAAACAAAATTTAACAAAACGTTCGCCGTTGTGTGATAGAAAAAGGGCCGGAGTCTATACTCGAAAGATCGAATGGTTTCCGTAGTAAAGAGCATTCAAAAATAATGAGTGATCTTCAAACATTGCATGAGGATAATCAAAAGCTCCAACAAATGTCATGATGTTTTTAAAGAAATAAACTTTTAATTATTCAAAAATATCAAATTGACTTCTTTCACTCATCAATTCTTGTATGTATTCCTCGAGAGATGGTGGTTGTAAATTAAACATCCATGATACAGTAGATCCACTAATGCAGGTGTAAAAATTCATTAAAACTGTACTGAGCGTATACTTTGTTGCTGGTCTTGTCTGCGAAACAATATTTCCATACTTCCATTGGCATGCTCTAAACAACTGAGAGACTTTGCCGAATTCCATCTCAATTTCTACTCAAACTTTCGACATGGAAAGATTCACTTTGCCTTCGAACTCATTTCTTAGTGGGTTACGATACGGTTGGATGACATGCATTGTGGACCAGGAAGTCTCGTTTCCATAAATACAATACTCGTATTCCGGAGAAATGTGCCCAAAGTGCGCTTGAAGACGTTGAAGCATTTAATTTTTGTTCAACATACCTCTGTCATTTCGCCGACTAACGTAAAGACCGGATAAACTGCTGGTAGTTTCGTCAGGGGTAGAGATTGCTGGGAAATTGATACAGTGTTGATGCTTCCAACCGTTAAATAATGCCTTTTGGTCTTCGTTGATTTTTGGACGGCATGTTTGTTGCATAGTTCCATTGATAAAACCAACAATGTTTGGATAATATGCCCCTTTCTCTAGAATAGCTCTTGAAAACTTTTCGCAATTGGATTTGGAAAACCGTCTCTCGTCAAACTAGAGGCCATACCTGAAATTCGGAAGTAAAATATCTGACAGTCCATTAACAGTTCTTCCAATGTTATCTTCAACCATATATGATAAGCGACGTGGAAATGAGAGCCGATAAAGAAGCAGAGCGAGAGCAAACTTCCTGGTTATATTGGTGCTATTAAATCTTAATTTATTATCCAAACCGATGATGTTGCAAATTTGCAAATATCTTTTGTAGGTAAAATGAAACATTTTATAGCACTTTTCTTCTGTCCATGACTCTAAATCAGGTCGCTGATACTTTGCTCTGGTTGTTCTACAGTTGCGCTCCGCAATACGTTGTCTATCAAACATGTACATAGCTATATCATCCATAAAAGTACGAGAGTTCATTTTTAAAGTTTACAAAAAACAGATAAATAATTTGGACTAGCGAAAAAAAACTTAATGTCGTTATTTTGGTTATGCATTTATGAAATACTAATTGACGTAATTACCATATAATTACATTGCACTAGTACAAACTCTGTACCACTACGCTAAATGGATTTTTCCGAAATTCTTTACACATCGGGTGGTCTATTATAAACCAAATGACCATGTTATGATCCCCATAGAAAAAGATGGCCAATTAGCACCATCTTATGCCAGCCCCTACACGGTCGTTCGTAAAAATTGAGGTAATGCCTGCATTCTTCGAGATGACTTTGGCATGATTATGCCTAAAGCGTATACCTCTATAGAATTGAAATAAACTTCACATGATGCAGTTATTTCATTAGATGATGAAGGTAACGAGATTAAAAATTACGACGTTGAAGCTATCCTCAATCACAGAGGTAAATCCAAGAATATGGAATATCTTGTACGTTGGAAAAATTACAGCACTGATTGGGATGAATGGATTCCCGCAAAAAACTTTAATGACGTAGCTTGTCTAAGAAATTATTGAAAACATCTTGGTAAAGAGTACGTTCCGCCAAAGAATGTCAAGAACACCAATGCTCCTAAAAGCTTATCGGTATCAAATAATAATCCACCCGGCATTATATCTCAATCGATTGGGATTGTACCCTCAGATACAGACAATACCGTAATAGATAAAAGAATTCAGTACACAAACGTGCTCGTATTAATAAGTCCCAGAACGCAGAATTTAAAAACTTTCAAGATTCTTCTAATAATGCCACTCGACGTAGCCCAAGATTCAAAAAGTAATTTGGATGGTTTGAATCGGCGATAAAAAAAGATTAATCTCATACTAGACGGGGTAATTGTGATAAATATGGGTCAAGAAATAAAATGAAACTTTTGATAACTTTATTGTTTTTTTATAATAATAAAAAGACAAAAAGTATCCGTCTAGTTGAATAGTTAATTTCTGCTTTTATATGAGGCTATTAGTAGTCACAATAGTGTCAATTATTGTGGATTATTGTAGTGTAACCTAATTCGACTACGGTAAAATATGGCTAAATACCACAGTAATGTCGTATTTGAGAAGATATGAACACTTGATATGTATAATCTTCTCTCTTAAACAGGTATTCATATGAAATTAAATCTCATTACAATCACAATTGTACTGACGATGTCTATCTCGAGATCGTACAGTCACTATATTAAGAATCCGCAATAAGTACAAAGAAGCTATCCCGGTCAATTAAGATCCATCTTGGCTTTTTACAAATTAATAAAGATCCTTTATTTGTGTCTCGTCGACTTTATTTAAATTAACTGGTTAATACCGCATTTGTCACAGTGGGTACAACGATCTTTCCAAGTAAAAGATTAATTGTTGATAGTTATCGTTGTTCATTTCAATGTATACAAGCGAGAAAGAGTTCAGAATAGAGGATCTAATTTCGATGACCTTTTTATTTAGATTGGGATATTCAGTTTGACATTACTGGAAGACTTCCAAAACTTTTTTCCCTTGATTTTAATTTTAATTTAAACTTCCCTTAAAGCATTTTCCGATTAAAATCGTTAAGGCTTCCAAAACGTTTAGACAAAAATTAATTTTAATTAAGCTGCACAATATATTTTTTAATTACTTCGAACTCTATTTTCGAGAACATTTCTTCTGTAGTTCCATGTACCGTAGTATACCGTTCGAATTTGGTTTATACCAACAAGCCTTGTTCGGAAGTTATGCAATCTCCACACAACAGTAAGTATGTCATTTCTTTCCTGTTTGTGTGATGGAAGCTTCATATGGAGCCTTCCAAACGACTGTTGAAGACATCTCATTCCCCATTCAACGCCTTGTCTATGTTTGGTGATGACTGCGTGCTTCTTTTGCGTTTCGCGATCAGCTCGGTTCAAACCTATTGTATTTTTCTTGGGAACGCTCAATACCTTTGATGCGAATTCCCTTTTGCAAGGAAAAGCAGAGTCAGCAAGGATCTTGAAAGGCTCAGGGCATCGACGAGAGAGCAAATCTCAATATAAAGGAATAGAGATTTGTGCGTCATGCCATGAACCAGGACAGTTGTATCTATATATGTAATCACGCTTATCAGTATTCATTTGTAAACAAAACTATTTTCATTTTCTACCTGACATAACAAATGCATCCATCTGGAGTAAAAACGATTACTTGAGAAGCAAAACAGTCGCCTTTCCATCCATTGTAATAAGCATTTTGCTCCAAAGGATCTTCAGGATGTTGGATCCTAAGGTTGAGTCCATCAACAAAACCAAAAACACCTGTGAGAACTCCTCTTTCGAAATCATTGGTTGTGTTTGACAAAACCATTTCGTTAAACTCGGCCTTTTCGCTTGAAGAGGGCCATCCAATCTTCCATCGTGGATCATTTGGTTTTGATCTAAACACCTTTAAAAGCGTTTCAATACCCATGTTCTTGGATCTACTAACAGTTGCAGCAGGAACACCAAAAATTATGCCCAACGTCTCTTGCTTCATTGTATTATGGAGCCACATCAAGACTAAAACAAGAACCATTTTGGCATCAAGAAAACGAGGCCGTCCAGTTGGACACTCATTAGGATATTGTAGCTTGAACTCTTCATACAAATTTTTGAAAGCTTCCACGGTCAATCCCAAATAGCACAGGAAAGATTTGCGATCACGATCATTAATTAATGCTGTTGCAGCAGATTCGGAAGGTTTACGCAAGCTTCTTGAGTTAATGTAGGATTGGTCCGCAATACGGCAGTTTAACTTCAAATGGTACAGATGGCATATAACAGCAGCAGAAAAAGCAGTAGTAGTAATTAAATTGAATTTTTGTTTTTTACTTGACGGCATACTTGTTTATTGTATTAAAGGAGATATGAAAAAAGAATCGAATAAATAAACGTAATCTTTATAGTTTAATCGATTTCTATTCTTGTTTTAATATATGAAACAATTTAATTTTTGGAAAGAATGCTTTGTTTGGGACTGTCTCAAGAGTATTTAGTGTGATAGTTGAGAATAGATTTTAAAAGAGAAAAACAATAAAGTACTTTGAGACTGCTTATAAGTTTTATTAAGAGTAAAAAGTAGATTCAAAGATTGAGAGGGTTCTATTCTAACTATCAGTTTGCATATTTATATATGTTAAGAGAAATCGGATTATGAATTTAGTTTGATGGATAAGTTACACAGCACTAAAATAGTGCTTGTAGTTGGATATGATATAATGTATAAGAAAATAGTTCGTGTTGTGATGTAATAATGTATGGGGTGATGAAGTGAGATTTAATTTTAATATTGTTTTATGGTGTGATTAGTAACAACAGTAGGTGGATCACCACATTTAGTATTTCAGAGATGGCTGATATCATATTTACATGTTCTTTTATTATAATTACTTTTATAAATTCACATCAAACAAAAACAATTATTCATACAAAATGGGAAACAAAATCGGATCAAACAGATTTTCAGCCATCGAGCAAGACGTTTTACTCGAAGCTGTTCAGGATAAGTTACCTACTGGTGCTGATGAATGGGAGCTTGTACAAGTTTTTTTCAAGAAGAGAATGGTTGAAGATGCCAGCCAAAATGGAACCGGAAACAATCAAGTGGCCGTACAGGTCTATGACCGTGACTCCAAGTCACTCAAGGCGCTTTTTGGGAGATTCAAAAATGCGAAGTCACCTACAGGTATGTTAAGATTTAATTGATGATACTCTTTTACAACTATTAACAATACGTGTTGATCATCTACTAGGTACTCCAAGTAGGGCACCTTTGGGTAAAAGGCAAGGGAAATCGAAGAGTTGATCAAGCTTAAAACGGCTGAAGCTGAGCTAGGAGGAATTGATGATGAATTCGAAGATGGTGATGTGGAGGCAGAGACTGTGGTCACGGCAATGGGGGGGGAGGAAACAACTTTCCAACAATCGAAGAGCAGACTGTGGAGAATGCAACTGCTGACAATCAACACGCTTCCTCTCCTCGTTCGGTCACTCGTACGACACTCATACCAAGAAAGACAAGGGCCGCGCAGGCAAGTAATCTGCAAGATTTCACAGACACTCTTGCTCACTAAATATCTGCGGCCATCAAGACCATGGAAGGTCCGAGCTCAGAAGACTCTCCTGGTGCCGGTGGTAATAATGTCTATGGAAGTTGTCTGACATCGTTGGAGAGCAGCTTGGAGCTGATGGGCAGCCAGATAACAATTTATAATCTCGCGTTACTTATTATTGAATGAGATTATCTAACTATATAAATGGAATAGGTGAATGATATGAGGGGAATTCTTGGTCAAATACTTGCGAAGGTAAGAACGATAAAAGCACTCATTCTTTGTATGGGAAAGTTCCTAATTGTTTTATGCTTAGATAAATTCCGCCGAAGAAAGCCATTCTTCTGAGGGTAATAAACAGAATAAGCGCCAAAGAAAAAAATAAAAAGTTAAAAAAGTTAAAATTTGACCTTGGTAGAGGGGGGGCCTTCAATAAACTTTGGTTGTAAATTTTTAAATTAAAATCAAGTTAAAAAATGGTCACACGAATCCAAAAAAAGGGGAAAATATTTAAATCCCAGTTAAAAATTTAATTTTGGAGGTTTGGAAGTCTTCCACTGTGTCATTATAGTTTAGGCCAACAATGACGGTCGGGTGATAGTTTAGAGACATTCCTGTCGAATGGTATATCTAGTTTCCAAATCTTGAGAGGAAGTCAGCGCTATTGTTAGCTCGTCCAGGACGATATTTAATTTCTTAATGATATTGGTTTAGAGTGGCTATCCAACGTGCGATGACACCAACTGGCCGTTCCTGATTCATAAGACCTTTTAGGCTGATGTGGTCCCTGATGATGGTGAATTTCGTCCCAACAAGTAATTTCGTGATTCTTTCACAGCCCAAACACAACTGAGGCATTCTAGTTTTGTAATTTCGTAATTCTCTTCGTTAGGTTTCAATGCTCGGCTCATGCAACGTACCGGGTGTTTCTTGCCGTCTTCATGTAGTTGAGACAGTACTGCCCCTAGTCCATGCAACGATGCGTCGCATATAACCAGGAATTCATTGTCAAAGGCATGTGGGCGTAGCACAGGTGCTTTGGTTATGTCATCTTTCAATCGTTCGAAGGCGATGGTTGGTTCGGGTAACCAGAAGGTGTTAGTCCCGCACTTGTTACGAGTAAGCATATGTAGAAATCTTGCTTTGGCCGCGAATCCATCTACAAATCTTCGGTAATACGAGCAAAGACCTATAAATCCTTTTATCTGTGATACGGTATTGGGTCGGAAAATCTTTTTACTTTATTTCTGATGTCGGGAGAAGTTTCTAAGCCATTCTTGCCCATGACGTAACCTAAAAAGACTAATTTTTCTCTGAGAAATTGGCGATTTTTTGGATTCAGCACCAGTTTTGCTTTTCGAACACACTCAAACACCTTTCCGAGATATTTCAAGTGTTGTTCGTCGTTCTTCGAGAATACATTGCAGGTATCCTAGTAGGCTACCAAACATTTGTTCATGATACTTTCGAATACCAAATTGTTTAGCCTTTGATAAATCATTGAACTTGAGCTGAGACCCATTGGCATAAACACCAGCACGAGTGGAGATGGCTATTCGTTCAATACTTTCAGGATCTATGGGAATGGCATAGAAGGCGTTGGTCATTTCCAGACTTGAGAAGCGTCGATTAGCACCAATAGTGTCGATAATGTCGTCTATTCGGGGAATGCTATAGCTGTCTTTTCTTGTCTTTTGGTTTAATTTACGATAGTCTGTCACGAGTCGATAAGTCTGATTGCCTTGTTCGTCTTTTTGTTTCTTCGGCATAATGAGAATTGGGGCAGACCAGGGTCTATTTGAAGGACGGACAATACCTAGATCCAGGTTTTTTTTCAACTATTTCTTTAAAGATAGGAATTCCGCTGAGGCCATTTTATACGGTCGAATATTAGTTGTATGTTTGTCTTTGGTGAGAATGATACGATGTTTGATTAGGTCTGTCATTCCACTTTTGTCCTTATCCAACCGAATATATCTTGATAGGAGGATAACAGGTTGTAGAACGATTCTTTAATGGAGTCGTCAATGTCGGTTTCGTTTATTTCTATTATTTTGTTCTTTTCTCACTTAAGGTGATTGGGTTCGAGGTCTTGGGAGACTTGTTAAGGTTGCAGAATGTGGGGTCAAACTCGTAGTATTCAATTTCATCGAGTATTTCAACGATATCCGCTAACTTTGCCAAAGGAGGAATAGTTATGGATTCCACATTGTTGTTGGTCAGTATCATTCGTACTTTTGATTGTTGAGGATGAATTATTGTGGAACGGACACATATGTACTGTATAGAATCATCTTTTATTTCAATTAATCGGGGGGTTTTTTGTTTGGATAATGATATAGTTATCGGGATGATCGTGTCAGCGTCCTTTAGTTGAATCGTTTGGTGTTGGAAATGTTCACCTATCGTACAGAACCTGTTATTCTTGATTTCCTCCTCTCGATTGCAATCTTCCTCGTAATCTACTTCCGACATCTCGTCGTCCTCGTGGGTCTAGTCCAGATACTTCAACCAGTACTTGCCTGATGGGACTAGTAGACTCTCTGACACGGTCAGCCTTTCAATAGAGATAGGGTTAGTTGTAGTTTCCTTCTTATATGTGATCGCGAGGGTAATTAGCTCGAAGTTGATCGTGGCTTCCTCGTTGTAAGAAATTGTTTTTTAGTAGGACAAGAGATGGCGAATTGGGGATGACTTCCATACTGATAGGTATGGTTACGTTATTTAAGGCTACTGGTACATCGTAGATCAATCCCAGCGACGCTTGTTTAGTCTTGTTATCAAAGATAAATATTGTTGGAGAGCTAGCATCAATTTCCAGTCCTAATTGCTCCATTGCTCCCTGCGACATGATTGTTTGGCATGCTCCACAGTCGACTAAGCTGTGCTGAATCACTTTGTCGTTAATTTTTATTTGAGTGAAGGCAGCGGTGTTATCAGCACATTCGAGATCCATTGAGGCGACGAGGTTTAGTTTGCTGGCTATGTTAAATTTGGGCTCCTTTCGGATTCCTTCCCTGACTGTCTCTTTTAATAATGGGATCAGATACAGTAGGGCCGTTCTCAAGCAAAACTTTTTTCACGTTTTCACTATGGCGGACATACCAGCAGCTGTGAATTAAATGGCAACATAGCTGCCATTTTTTTTATTTGCTCGATATCCCCAGCCAATAAGATTCGAGCAAAAGATTGATACAAATGATCATAATATCATAAAAAAACAAAAATGCTTCAAAAACATTTCTGGAACCGTCAATACGTAGTTTAGATGTTATAGAAACTATCTCGAAGTTAAAATTAAATTGCTATATGCCAAAACATCGATGCAATATTGATCCGAATTTGATGGGTTACGGTATAAAAAATCATTGTTTGCGCTTGTGAAGCAAATGGTAACAAGTTGCCATTTTTTTACTTATTTTGTTTTAAAAAAAAAAGACTTTGCGCCTGGAAAAACTTGCGAAAGACAAGGAATTTAAAATTTACCAGTGTAAGAGAGTGTGGTGTGCTAAAAGCTTGTTAAGGGATAGCTTTAAAAGTGACAACCAAACACACAGAAGAAGGATAACAGTAAAAGATCTTATAGCGGTTTGTTACATAAATATCAATAACAAAGTATAAAAATGTAGAATCAACAAGATCCCGATAGTTCAGACTCTATCAATGACGCTTTCGAAGATATGGGTCGCGATGAGTCCCCCATCATAGCGGACGTGCTGTAAGTTTTTTTTATTGTTTTTCATGCATGATATATGTATACTCATATGCGATAAATAATTTTTATACAGTTCTCCTCCACCAGAGGTAGCGAATGAACCTTCACGTAAAAGAACTAGAAGAAGATAATAGTCTTGTCTGGTCGACATGATTGGCCCAATCTTGTTTTGTAGCTTCTTTATTAGTGTGTATTTTAGCGTCCTTTTAGCTTACAATTTTTTCTCTCTTTCTTTTACTTTTATTTATCTTTTAAAATAAATAGCCTTCAAATAACGATGGTAAGGGTATATAGCCCCTTCAAAATAACGGAAAGTGTGAACAAATATGTTGGAATTGGTTATGTTTGCAATGACTGAAGCAATGACGTGTAATCTGTATAAAAAACTAAAGGGTTTTTTTTTTAGATAAAAATTTAGCCTATTTTTTTTATTTTGATCAAACTGAAGTACGTCTGTATAATATAACCATTTTCCATAGATAATGGTCCTCATCAATATACGGTTCTATCTTTACAGGTAAATAGCCTTTAAAAAGTTATGTTTTATTCTTATTGATAGCATACTGCTTACATATAGACTATTTATTCTGTGTAACTTTCACTCAAACGACGACATTTTAGGAATACCACCGGTCAAATAATCATCGACATCAGAAATTAAGGCTGGTAATAAAATGTAGAATTAATTACAATATTACTATTTTCTAGCAATACCTTTATAGAGTATATAGAGAGTCAAAGGTAAGCTAAAGTAACACCCAAGCATTATAATGGTATATCTTATTGCCATGTATACAACCACAAACCTAAATAAAAAGGTTAAAGTTATACAGTAGTCGCTCGATTTAAGGGTGTTCGATTTAAGGGTATTTTCTATTTAAGGGTGGATTTTTGAAAAACAACTTCCGTCCCCAGCATTAACACCACTAAACCACTATTCTATTTAAGGGTGAGATCCCAATTCTCCATACCCTGAAATCAAACGGGTTTTTACCATATTTGGGTTTTTTTTTTTTTTTTTTTTTTTTGGTGCCCAGTCGAAAAAAAAAATTCATCAGTAACAAATCATCATTCTTTAAAGTCTTTTGTGACAGGAGAAATAATTTTTTTATTGGAAAAAGCGACAAATATCAGCTTGTTGTTTCAAATTTTCTATTTCAGCACGAGATTCAGCCAATCTCATTCTAACACGTCTATGGAACTGATTGTCCAAGTCATCCAAAGGCACATCCAGCGCCAGAATCGTCTCATAAGCTTCCCTCAACCGTTTTTTACAATCATTGATATCGACGTATATCTCCTGTTCAGGTATCATTGGGATCCCCTCCTCTCCGTCCATCACGATCTCCTCATCATCGATGATAAACATCTCGTCAGAATCCAGATCCAGCTGACTGACATCAGTGATCTCGTTGTCTGAATTACCAGGAAGATCGGGCAAGGAATTGTTGATCTCCTGGACAACGTTATCTTCCAGAGGCAAGGTGACATTGGGTGGCAAAGCCAACGTGTCAGGGTTCTCTTTAAATCCCAAGATCTTGGTATGCCTCCAACAATTCTTTATTGTCTCAGGCGTTACCTTTAAACAAGCATTGGCCAAGAAAAACATGGCTTGTACCTGATTCATGTTGTAAACATCCAAGTTATCTAACTGTTTGCTGGCGAACAAATCGAGACTTCTCATGTACTGTTGGGAGCGAAAGTAAGCCTTAAAGTTGGCAATAATTCCTAAATAAAGTGAAATAAAATTAGTACTTCGACTTAAAAAACAGTATCCTTGTTTATTCTGTCTACCTGCATGGAGAGCTTGCAACATACCCGTTGTGTTGGCAGGAAGAAACACCAACTTTGTGTTCACCGGCTTGAACTTCAACTTATGCACTGAGGCATTGTCTAAAAGAAGAGCCACTTTTCTACCCTCTCTACCAAAAGCATTGTCCAGTTTTTTGACATAAGCCGAGAAGATCTCGGTAGTCATCCAAGCTTTAGGCGAGTGGTGGTACTCCACGTATCGACGGGTACCAATAGCTGTCATTGAAAGCATTTTCGGGTTTTCCTTGAAGCAACGAGGGCTTTTGAATTGCCCAATTACAATGGGATGGCCTTTGTACGTACCATCCGCATTGCAAAGTAGCCCGACAGTTACACGGGTCTTACTCTTCTTCAACCCACCAAGTGGTTGTGAGCAAATTGTTCTTCTTGGTGGTTGATTGTAGTACAATCCGGTCTCGTCGAAGTTCATAATATCAGCAAGAGGATAATCCGTCAATTCTTCCCGAATTTTTTTAAGCTGATCTTGAATGCTTTGGGAATTGACATCCACAGAGGCACATTCACCATGAGTTGGTCTACATTTTAAACCGAGACGTTTGAAGACCTTGGAAAGCCATCCATCAGAGAAGGTAATATCATCAGTGATGGAGTACTTTGAACGAGCGATGCGCTTGACGTACTTGATGATACAGGCACGGTTTACTGGTATGCTGCAGTCATTCATATGATACACGAATTTTTTCACTTCTTCGTCAAGTTCAGGGTACTTGCGTAGCTTCAAACTCTTGCTATTCTTGATAACAACAATGTTAGAATACAACTGATCGGCATTGTTGAGGATGTTTGACACAGTTTGTTGTGAAAGAGGTTTTATTAAATCAAACTTTTTTTGTGCCCATTTTCCGAGCTCTATCTGATTGGTGTTTCCCATTCCAAACTGATCTAAAATTTCAATTTTTTGGGAAATTGTAAGACGTAAACGTGTGTTGCTCATATTGAATAAAATAAAGATATGCAAGGATTGACAAAGTGTATCCAAAGATTTATTATATAAGATATTCAAAATTTAACAGCAGCTGGCGCCTGGTGACTGTTTTCTAAGAGTAGTCACGATTTTCGATATAAGGGCATTTTCTATTTAAGGGTGAGATTTCCGAAATTTCTGGTCACCCTTAAATCGAGCGACTACTGTAACTACCACTTTTACAAGCCAGGAAAATGGAAGCTGTGAATGATTTGTCTTCAACAAACTAAAATGGATGCCATTTTTTAAAACCAAAAAACAGCAGGAGTGAACCTCTTGGCTTCATTCAACTGTTAAAGGTGCCATCTTTGCCAGCCAAAAATATGGCAACTGTGCCTCTTTTGTTATTATAGGAGTGAAAAATACAACGAAGAAAATAATCTATAAGACTAATTATTAACCAGATTGCATAATAACTTGATTTTATTAAATATAAAAATAAAGAGTTCTTTTATACACATTGAACATAACCATAACTGTAAACGGGAAAACTACCATCGTGGGTAGATTATATTATAAATCATCCGAGCTGTCAATATCCCGCAAGGTACATCAAGGATAATAAAAATAACAGTCCGTAACAGGGAAATTCCCCTTAGTGCTACGTGAATTTTAGATGAGCAGCTGACATATGTCAAAATATGAAAAATGATAAATTACTTCAATCGTCGGAGTATACCAATACTGTGGTGTATATACTCCTCGAATACAACAAGGATATCATATCTGCTACTTTTGCACGCCAAAAAAAATGACAGTTTGTGAAGTAAATGGCAGATAGTTGCCATTATTTCCGCCATAGTGTTTGAGAACAAAAATATTTCGCTCAAAATAGTAATTTAAACTTTGAAAAAAAATTTACCAGCCAAAATTTATGGGGGGTTTGGCAATTTATAAATTACAAAAAAGTAAAACAAGTATGACATGACGTAAAAATTTGATATTGAAATACTAAGATGACCCGACTGCTTCAATATATAAAAATCCACAATCGCTTATTCTTCCTTTTATTTTTCTTGTAAAACTTCATATTTTTATTTACCTTCTCTAACAATGTTCAGCGTTTTTTCATTTGGAGACACTCCCAGTTCTCAAGGAGGACGTGGACTACTATGGTCATCTTTAGAAACAATGTTGTATATCGAATGCTATGCCATTTACATACCTACTCTTGAAAGTTCCGGAAGCGACTTCGAGACTGGAGAAGCTTACTGTAATATTGTAGATATCAAAATGGTCTTTAAAAATAATCAAAGTAAAGATGACCTTTTATTAAGAGTTGAATGAGCTCGTATTTATACTTTTACGAAGCTGTGTGTAAACTAATAGTAGATCCAATCGGGATTTACTATTCAATCGTTTATGCATTTGAATTGAATAAATGTTTATCTATGTATTCTTATTCGTTCATAACAATCTTTCCATGATTACGATCTCCAGTCTGTTTACTGAGATCTGATATTGAATTTGTATTGTTTCTATGATTTAATACATCTGCCATACGACACTTACCGTAATTTGAAAAAAATTAATATGAAAACGCTCAACATGCCAATGTTCCACCCCGCGAGTTAGAGCTTATCAAGGGTAAATGAAAGAGTCTTGTTGAGAATTACAAAAAAGAATTTACCAGACGATCTACTACTGGAGGATCTAGCTTCGCCCCTGATGAGATATATGAAAATTTGGATGAAATAATTCAGGATTATCCTACAATCAGACCACCTCATATTTACTCCTCTCAAACGAAACGCTTTACGGATAATACGGCTCGACCACCTGTACTTGCTCCCAGTGCAGAAGCAAAACCTTTGCCCTCCTCTTCCTCTTCCCATCTATCATCATCAACTTTTGAGCATGTTCGACCTTCTATGTCCGAGGACCTAGAACCTCCCACTAGTAGAAGAAGAACTGTTTCACCTCAATCATCCCCCCTTCCTCAAACATCACCTTTATATCAACCACCATCACCCTCCTTTCGTCGCGAACCACTACCATCTGTTCAATTGTTGTCTTCTGGATCTTCCTGCATCTAAAGATCCACCATTGTTACCCTCTCTATTATTTCATTACTCACTATGGCCGAAATAATGGCAAATATCTGCCATTTACTTCACAAAACTGCCATTTTTTCGGCGTGCAAAAGTGGCAGATATGATATTCTATAATAACAAAAGAGGCACAGCTGCCATATTTTTGGCTGGCAAAAATGGCACCTTTAACAGTTAAATGAAGCCAAGAGGTTCACTCCTGCTGTTTTTTGGTTTGTAAAAAATGGCATCTATTTTAGTTTGTTGAAGACAAATCATTCACAGCTTCCATTTTCCTGGCTTGTAAAAGTGGTAGTTATGATATTCTATAATAAAAAAACGTTCACAGCTGCCATTTTTTTTAAACGGAAACAGCGTTGACCTTTCTTTTAGATCCATTTTTTTATATTTGGTAGGCTCACATTTTCTTATTCGTCGTTATTATTGGCAGTAAAGCACGTTTTATTGGAATGTTTATTTATATTTCAATGGTGTATAGCAGGGTTTGATATAACTTTAACCTTTTTAGTTAGGTTTGTGATTGTATATGTGGTATTTGACAACAATATTACAATGAAAAAGTAATGAGAAAAAAGTATATCTTTATTGGATGTGAAAATAGACTAAAAGAACTCTGCTGCTATGAAATAATTGATCATTTTTATATTGCACAACTCTCCTGAGTTTTAATGATGAGTCAACCTTTCTGGTTTTGGAATAGATCTATACTTTGTTTCCCTCCTTGGATTAAATGGATACTACTCGTTAGAATTGTTTCCAGATGACGTTGTCCCATATCAGTGGATTGGGAGCATGAGTATTCTAATAAATCTTTAGTATTACGAGACACTTATTTAACAGATCATGCAACGGTTACTGTAAAAGATGCATACTTGTTTGTCAAGTGTAATTGGCAATAGAATATAATAGTTGATCATTTATTCACTATCTTTGTAATGAATAAATTAGGATCCCAAATATAAAATGTCTTATCGATATTTGTCTATTTGGTTGTAGAAGCTAGGTATTCATTAATTCATACACTATTTCTTTATACTCTTTATCAGCAGTATAACTATATCAATATATAAGTAAATGAACCATTTATATTAATAGCTGTTCTATTCTCTCTCTGGGTAGCTAATCCATTGAAAGAACTATTAATATTAAGTTTCTCTTTCTTATAATTTTTGTTTGATCAAAGACGTTTCTCTTCTCGATCGGTGATATCGTAGCTAAGAGGTATAGCATTCTGTATCCAACTGTCATTCATATATCGTATTTAGGCCAATCATGCAATATTTAATATAGAAGTATATACTCGAAGTAGGAGACGTTCTGTAGCAGTATACAAGCGTATGCTGATATGCAACATCAAAGGTTGTTTTAATTTCATAGTTTATTTATTTAAACGATTTGCTTAATTATTCTTAAGTGAATCGTACCCAAATACGACACATAGATCTTACAATAGGTACATAACCCAGCTTTTTTCGATCTTTCATGTTCAGAGGGGGACATGTACGAAAAGGACGAAGACGAAGAGGACGAAGGAGACGAAGAAGATGAAGACGACGAAGAGGGAGCGGACGAAGAGGACGAAGACGAAGATTGGTTTTCCAAACCAGAAATTTTATTTTTCTTGTTGACTGATCTTTTTTGATTGTCAGCAGACAACAAGGTTTCAATTGCAGCGACATAGATGGACACTGTCTTTTCGAAAACTGCCCAACTGGCAGGGGCATAGTGAACCTTTTGTTATGCTTCCAGAGAAAGTTCGGGCTTCAGAAATTACTTTCTGCTGATGGACACGAAGAACACCCTTAACTTTTTCCTCGACAGCGTCAGGCAAACAGTTCAAAAACATGTAGACTAAAACTACATTATTCTCATAATTGAGCTTGGTCTCAATAACTAACGTACGGAAACGTTCCAAACAAAGAATGAACGATTCACCAACTTGCATTTCGAAGTTTAGTAACTTCTGAGCCAACTCTTCAACACTGGACTAAGAAGCCATGTCAAATCGTTGCTCCAAAACCACTTTAGCATCCTTCCAAGAATACCCCGAATCCTTAAGAGTAATCTTAAACCAAGTAATATACTTGGGCGATTTGTCAAACGGAATTTCCAAAAAGTGGAGCCAATGTTTTTTGACATCCACAGCATGATTGGCGAGAACTCTCTCAAAGAGCAACAAATAGCTGGTCAAGGGAAATTCATCAGCAGCAACCACACCACTACTAACTGCAGAACCATTGTTGTTTAAAACGCTGGCAGCAGGATTCACATTGAAGACGGGAATCAGAGGCGTGAGTAAAGCGTTTTGGCACTGCTCAGCTCATCGGAAGAACCACTGTCAACACTAATAACAGAACGAGCAAGATACTCGAGCTGCTTTACAATAGGAGGTTGAGACTCCTCAACAAACTTCAAAATATGAATGATCTCGACCATTCGAGGATCACTTGAATTAAAGATTCCTTCATCAAAAAGCTTCAACTTTTTATCGTTGAGCATGACAACGTCGGAAGCTAACTTTTCCAACTGCAAAGCTAGGTTCGAGATCGTTGCCTCTCTCTTAACTTCCTCTACAGAAGGAGCAAACTTACTAAAGGGCTTAGCAACAGGTTGAGGAATCTTACAACCCTCAGAAATCTCGGTATCTTCATCAATAGACGCTACTTCCTTAGAGCATCCCCAGCAGTGGCGCTTAAAATCTGTTTTTCGGTTATATAAGAGCAAAATAGTAATTTGTTCACCACCAGCAGTGGGCTTAAAGTTGTTTTATCGGACCGAAATTTAAAAAAAACTTTAAAATTTCGCTTAAGTAACAGATTTTTTAAAGTCCAAAAAAATTCGTCTTTGATAATAAAAAAATTACCCCTTTTTAAAAAAATTAACTCGAAGAAATAAACAATATGTACGACTCTGACAACGACCAAACTAACTTGGATATGGTTCTTGACAACCTCAATGTTGACAATGAACAGTTGGTCAATGACGATGACAACACCAACGTCATGGACTACTCCTGTGACAATGACAGCGATGAGAGTGATGTCGAGGAGCAAAGCGAAGCTCTTTCCTTTGCGCCTAAGCAGCGTCATGCTTGGACGACTGCTCAAGACGTCCAGATGTGTAAGTCTTGGGTGGCCGTCTCGGAAAGACCTATCGAAGGAAATTCGGTTAAATCATCTGCTTTTTGGAAGTGTGATCTTTCCGACTTTAAGGCTGCCGGCGACCAGGCCTGGCCAGAAAGAACGGAAAAAAGTTTGAAAGACCACTGGAGAGTTGTTTCTGCTTTGGTCAGCAAGCTTTGTCGTGTCGTCGCTGCAATTGAGCGACGTAAGCCAGGTGGTAAGGTTGCCGCTGACGAGGTAACAATTATGATTAGATTTGTTTTAAAAATATTATAATCTAGAGCAAACATTTTTATAAATAGATGGGCAATAGCTTCAAGATTTTTGAGCGAAAGAACCAGGTTCCATTCAAATGCTTCCCGTGCTTTCAGGAGCTTAATGGTGCCCCTGAGTGGAAAAGTGAGTTAAAGTGCAGAGATCGCAAAATTAAGGCGAAGAAGCAAAAGGTCGTGAAGAGTAAAGTGGCTATCTCTTCAGCTCCACGTAGCCATGCTGATATGCCGGCAGCAGTTGATGACGATGAGGATGCCATGAGTGACGAATAAGTCGCAGTGCGTCCTATTGGACGTAAAAAGAGCAAGAACGATGCCGATTGGGCACGAAGTACAAAGGGATTTTGGATGGATTGGACAAGATCCAATCCCAAGGAGAAGAGGACTTTAAGAAGATCCTTGAACAGATGGATCAAGCCCGTGAGATCCAACTTCGTCAAGTGGGAGAAGATCGCGAGCAACGTGAACGAGAAAAAGATGACGCCTTGTTCAAGATTAACTTGAAGGATTTTGAGGGTAACGAGACGGCATTACTTTATTATAAACTTAATCGTGAGGAAGCCTTAGAACGATCAAGAAAGGCAAGACTTCCAGAGAACAATAAATCTTTTGTTTTTCTTTTTTAATCGATTTTATTTAATTTTATAATGTGATTTTTTATTTTAGTTTGAGGGGCTTCCAAATCCTTTTATGTGACAAAGATGGGAGACCAGGGCAGCTTTCAATCTGAAGTGCTCAGATGAGTCTATGCTATGACCATGACGTTCCAAAAAGCTACTGAAGCTATAATGTGAACCATCACGAGATATGTCAGCAGTCTCAGCAGGATTGGCAGAATGCGTTTTATGGTATCTGTACGATCCCATTTCGCTTTCGTCGCGCTCATCCTCAGCAATCATGTTGTGTATGATGATACATGCCTTCATGATGGTATCAAGATCACCATTTTTCCATAGACTTGCAGGATTACTAATAATGGCAAATCGAGCCTGCAACACACCAAAAGCACTCTCCACATCCTTTCGACATACTTCTTGTGTCTTGGCAAAGTTCTATTTAAGAGGAAGAGTCGATTAATAACCCAAATACTAAGTATTGCTAGTAAAAACAAGACTTACAGCTTCGGCACCAGGTCTAGGGACGGAATACGTCTTCACAATGTTCGCATAATTGGGGTATATCCCGTCACCAAGATAATACCCCAAATTGAACTCTTCGTCACCAATGTTAAACTTGACATCGGGACCGCTTCCTTCCGTATATCTATCAAAGATATCCGATCTGTTAAGAACATTTATATCATTGAGCGAGCCAGGCAAACCAAAATTGGCATGCCAGATCCACAAATCGTAGGATGCCACAGCCTCAAGAATGATTGTTGGCTTCTTGTCTTTGCCTGTATACTGCCCATGATATGCTGTTGGGCAGTTTTTCCATGCCCAGTGCATGCAATCAATTGATCCCAGCATACCAGGGAATCCACGTTTCTTGTTCTGCTCCAACAGTCTTTCCGTATCTTCCACGTTGGGCTTTCTCAGATATTCCTCACCGAAAACATGAACGACTGCAGCACAGCATTTCTTGAGGCTCTCCATTGCAGTACTTTCGCCCAATCTCAAGTACTCATCTACTGCATCAGCACTAAAACCGTAACAAAATTGTCGGAGAGCAGCAGTAGCTTTCTGCAAAGGATAAAGACCCAATTTTCCAGCAGCATTGGGCTTTCTTTGGAAGTATGGATCATGCTCGGTGACAGCTTCCACAATTCTCATAAAAAGGCCTTTACGCATTGGGAATCGACGACGAAACTCCTTTTTACCGTAAACTGGTCTCTCGGCCAAGTAATCGTTCATAAGAAGCTGATAGCCTGCCTCACTATCCCTATTAATGACTCTACGTCCCTTGACAGAGCCACCTGTCTTTGACTTTCTCTTCATTTCGTCTAAACACATTTCAATTTTAATTAACTGAACAGCAGTGTCTATTCTACGCTTTTGCATAATTGCCATTGCGAGGGCTGAGTAATTCTCCATGTTAAAAAGTCTTTAAGATGAGTAAAAAGAAAACTTTTTTTTTTCAGACACATACAATTAAGCTTTTAAAGTCAGTTTTTACTTTTTTTTGTCAACTGCTGGGGTTGATTTAAAACTTTTATTTAACCGTACTTTTATATAACCGTTTTTTAAGGGCCACTGCTGGGGATGCTGTGGTATTTGACAAAAATATTACAATGAAAAAGTAATGAGAAAAAAGTATATTTTTATTAGAGGTAAAAATAGACTAAAAGAACTCTGCTGCGATGAAATTATTGATCCTTTTTATATTGAACAACTTCCCCTGGTACTTGTGTTGAGTCAACCTTTCTGGTCTTGTAATAAATCTATACTCAGTTTCCCGCCTCACATTCAATGAATTCTACTCGTTAGAATTGATTTCAAATAACGCCGCCCTGAATCAACCGATCTGGGACACTCTTATTGTTCTGTTTAACATACGGAATTCCAGTAAGATATTGTGTAACGGTGGCTAGTTAAAAGATGCATAAGGTTTTTGAGTTTAATTGGCTGTGGTAGAACTTGTAGTTATGTCTGATCATTTATCCATTCTGTTGATTATTTTTATCTAAGACATGGGTAAATCTGTGATCCTAATATATAGAAGATCTTATCGATGTTTGTATATTTAGTTGTAGAAAATAGGCATCCAAATATTCCATGCACTACTTCTCTTATACACTTACAGTCGTATAAGTTGTGTTTATCAATATATAAGTAAATGAACCATTTATAGAAATAGCTGATCTATTCTCTCTATGGGTAGCTAATCCATTGAGAGAACTATTAATACTAAGTTTCTCTTTCTTATATTTCTTGATTTGATCGGAGAAGCGTCTCTTCCCGATCGGAGATATCGTAACTCAGTGGTATAGAATTCTACATCCAACTGTCATTCGTATATCGATTTTAAGCCAATCATGCAATCTATTTATATAGAAATATGTACTCATAGTAGGAGTCGTTGTGCAGCAGTATACAGGTGTATGCTGTTACTCAATATTAAAGGATGTTTTTATTCCATGTTTTTATTTTATTCGATTTATTTGTTTATTCTCAAATAAATCATACCCAAATACGACAGAACCAACGTAACAGAAGTAATAAACTCCATCATACATTGTCATTGATTTCTATCTCAAGTTAAGGTATCACTATCTCGTGTAAACCCTTAATTAAAAATAAGCAGAGAATTTACCTGAAGTAATAATTCGTATTTAAAAGGACCTCTAATTTTATATATGACAAACTCTCCAACTTAAAATAAAGGGATAAATTGTCTTATTTTTTATTCTGACAAAAAAACTATAGACATATACTTTTATATACGCAATTATCACAACCTGAATCACATTGTGAAAATTATTCGAAACAAGTCCAAAATAGCAGTGATTGTGTATTCAAGAACTTCTTACATGATTGTCATGTAACTTTTAGTTAAACAAATTTTCGTGCAGAAGCTGAAGCCGTCCATCACTTGTTTCGTGATAATATGTTTCGGTATGTTACTCTTTTCCCAGATATTCAAGCCAACTCCAAATGGAATAGAACTAAAGGCAGAACAACAGACAGGAACGCTCAGTATTCTTTTATTACAACAACCATTACCGACAGGCCGACAAAACAAGCAAGAAAAGCTTAAATATATATATATATATAAATATCTTTTATACATGTTCCGTCTTTTTCTCACATACACACACCCACACACAACATGGGGCATGGGGATTTTTTATTATTGGAAATGCATGCTGGAGTTTAAGGAAAGGGCATAGGATTGATAGTAAAAATAATGTAAGGGCATATGGTTTATAGTAAGAAAGAATGTAAGGGCATATAAAAGCAAAAGGTATAGTACAAAAAGCATATAGAAAGGTTATTAAAAAGAAGGAAAATATGAAGGTGGAAAATATCATAAAGCATAAGGAGAGAGAAGCATATAAAAGGCAGAGGAGAAGTAAAGAGAAAAAACAAATTATTGCAGGTTAGTGTCGATTAAAACAAACTGAAGTCTCGAGTCTCTTACACGCCAAAGCTTATCCTTGGCCATCAAGGTTAAAATCTCGTATTTTCTCACGAGAAGTTGGATAACTTCCCGACGAAATGTGGCAAGTTCCAGCCTTCTGGAGGCATACTCGGGATGCTCAGGATCAAGGGATTTGACCATGAGAAGAAAATACGCACGAGTGCATATTTTCTTCCAAGGAGATGACCGACAAAAATAGGCCAACTCCTCAAATGCCACTTCGTCGGTTTCCCAAATTGTTTCCACAGATGGCAAAAGCCACTTGTCTACATTTCGCAATGTCGCCTCCGAAAGTCTCATCTCGTATGTATTCATCACAAGAGACTCGACAACAAAACCAGGAAGAAAAACCCGATGGCCCAGGCCGTATATATCTTTTTGGGAAAGATCTTCACCACGTCCTGACCATCCACTGTAGCAGCACACAAGCTCTGTTAGGAAAAGCTCAACAAAGAGCCGGACGGAAATGCTCGAAAAACGAGACACCAAAAAAATGCCAGCGACGACGGCAAAGTTTTTTTGCTTTCGCAAATGTCTGTACACAGAGGCCTCAACAAAATCATTCTGCACCAGGCAGTCCAAACCAGGGTAGCCATTAATTGGAATTACATTGGCTAAAGTGAGCATCACCGAGCTGATGTCCACATCATCTGATTCGAAGGTGAAAATCACTGGCTCATTAATGCCACTTCTTGTTGGCAGGGATGGAACAGGATCCAAGGCAACAGCAGTAGAAAACTTCAACGCACCCAAGTCATTTTCATTATTAGCGTCCTCAACGACTCGCTTCGTGGCTGCAGGAATTTGATTGAGTTCGTCAACAATTAGTTTAAAGCTGCTTGGCAAATACCACAGCTGGCTGCACTCTCAAAGTCTAGTGGTGTTGCTAGACCGTATCTGTTTAAACCAATCCTAATATAACATACTAACCTGTCACCGGTTTTTTCTTAATAATCATTGGGCAGGTATTTGAAATTACATTGAACAAACCTGGTTTTATCATAGTGTTACTGAAACCACAAGTCTTTCTTAATGTCATACTTAAATTTTTCTATGGAATATATGGCAACGTTGATTAAATTGCAATTGTTATACATTATGTTTTAATAAGTAGACGCCCGTATAAAAAACATATTTGAAAATAGTTTTGTCTGTCTTCATAAATCATTGTCAGCATAACACGTCATATCAACATCTATTTTTTTTGCTGGTCATTAATACACTGGATAGATAAGATACGAACAAATGCGATGACCATAATAGTTTTAACAATAGTCCTACCTTGTATACTTTACATAAATTTAATTTTTCTAAAACATTCTTCGCATATTTATAACAAAAATCTCAAATTGTTACATTTGTTCTCAGGCAAGTTACTGTCTTGAAAGAAACTCTACCACCGTGCACTTTTATTATTTAAGATGTGGTTTTTTATTATAGTTTTATTTGAGCTTTATACATTGTTATGAAAAAAAGGTATAGACTACGTAAAAGGTGAACCTAAACTACGATGAATTAACAAATTGAAAAAGAATAGCGATATAAATAATGACAATGCCTCACGCAATACCCGCAATTTTTGTCGTGACGTTATATTTTGTTTAGAGGGTCAACCTGGTGATAGGTTTATGTTTATTCTAAATAAACAGCACAGGGTGTTAGATACGTGACAGATTATAGGAATAAACCCAGAGTAAACATATCACCCTTGTTATATCATTTGCTAATGCTTGTGGATCCTTACGAATAATATTTATACGTCCTGTAAAAACAAGATTATTATTTTATCATGCATAAATAATGTTTGGAATGTTTACGCTATTACTATTTCCTTTCAAAAGTCAATTTAAAAATAGCTACTAAATGTGTAATTTGTTTCTTATTTAAAAGCGGCTTTATAATAGATTTTCTGATTTCGGAAAAATTGTTTTTAGTCCCTGCCAAAATAAAATAGTTCCATCTAGACCTGATTGACAGGTTCACAAATCCATAAGTCTGTAATATTGTGGTGATAAAATGAATTTTTAGTTCCGATCTTGGTTGGAGCACAAAATATCCGAGATATTTAAAAATTAACTGTATTTAATTGAAGTTATTTAGATGCATTTATCGCACTATTTGTTACAGTCGTACTGGAACCGAAGTAGATATAAAGCCACGAATGCCAAAAACATAAACAGGTAAAGTAGATTTTGGAGTGTAGCCGAATAATACGGTTGTAAATTTTAGTCATCAATTTTCACGTTTTAATGGTCGCATCCAGACCCAGGTACTCGTAATAAATATTTTGCTTGCGAATAGCGGCTTATACAATACTATATTGGCCGGATAATTCTGTTTTTACATTCTTTGAACGTTTGGCACAACAATCACAAATTGTTAAATTTATTTTTAGGATAGTTTTATTATATTGAAATTGTTGAAATCGTGAAAGACTGTGGCAAACATTACAAAGGTAAAATGCTTGTAATGCTATCAACCCTGAAAACACCCGTTATGTTGACCTGCTCAACAACAGCCGTCCTGGATATTCGTTCATCATTGACTCTGAGAATAATACTTTGGTGGATATCAAAACATCAACCTATGTTCTCCGTCACATTCTGTCATCACCAACATTGCGTCAACAATACCAAAATCTTGATAGCAGAACAATTAACGTAACTTTATATTCCAAATGGCTTCGGGATGTTGGCAAGTTCGTTGAATTCCTTGCCGTGATGTGCGATGTGACCAGTGGACAACCAACAAGAGGTACTGAGATAACATCCTCCGTAATTTGTAACACCAGCAAGGGAGGTGTTAGTTAAGTATACTGGTCTTATAATACTGTTATGCTCTTACAGTATTATAACAAGAACACTCTTTTGTATTGCGACCAGTATATAGCCAGATTTCTGCACAAGCTGATCGGTCGCCTCTTGGTTTTATATTTGGCGTTAATTCGCTCCATGGAAAGGTAACAGCCACGCTCCAATAAAATGGAGCCTCCAGGTTCCAGCAAAATTTTTTCGTTGTCCAATGTCATTACAAAGTAAAATTTTTGGCTCCCGATATGATGATGAGTGTTATATACAAATAACGTTGGAGATTGTCTTTTATTTCATCTTAAATATCTCATAAATTTTAAAAATGAACCGAACACCTGTCGACATTCAGCATAGCCTCAACAAACTGAGGAGCCGGAAACAATTCCACGTCTGTCTGCAGCTACCCCTAAACCCCAGGGAAGCTCCACGACTAATAGTAACTTTGGTGTTACAGACAAAATCCTGAATGTAAAGATCTGGACCAATGATTACGATGGTTGTCGTATTTGGGTACGATTCACTTAAGAATAATTAAGCAAATCGTTTAAATAAATAAACTATGAAATTAAAACAACCTTTGATGTTGCATATCAGCATACGCTTGTATACTGCTATATGTGGTAAACGGGATTAGTTTACACAGAAAAATAAAAACAGGGAATAAGTTAAATATCCAGTGTGGTTTTATTCCAGGTTAAAGGTTAAAAATAAACTAAAGGAAAACTATCTATCTAGAAATTGTCCTATTTATATGAATTGTTAGACGGTAATGATTTATAATTGTGATAAGCTGTTACTGTGCTTATCACTATCTTATGCTTGAGAAACTATATTCTGTGTATGTTACACAGAAAAATGGCTGTCTATCTTTTATGATTACAGCAGGTATATTTGGATTTGAAGATACTCTGTGAGGTAACACAGAGTTTTCTTTTTCTATTTCCTTATTATAGAAATTCTGTCCCTGTCTATGACTAATGGTAGAATGGTGATAAGGATATTTTACTGTCATATCCTTATCTGAAATGGTATTATGTATTTTATTGGTTGTATGCTTTGTTATGCAATTGTGTATATTTATTATTGGCTGTAGCCGTTATTATTTATGTAGTTTACGTAGTTATATATTATGTGTTTTACCACACTATACAACTTCTCCTACTTCGAGTACATACTTCTATATTAAATATTGCTTGATTGGCCTAAATACGATATACGAATGACAGTTGGATACAGAATGCTATACCACTGAGCTACGATATCACCGATCGGGAAGAGAAACTTCTTTAATCAATCAAGAATTATAAGAAAGAGAAACTTAATATAAATAGTTCTTTCAATGGATTAGCTACCCAGAGAGAGAATAGAACAGCTATTAATATAAATGGTTCATTTACTTATATATTGATATAATTATACTGCTGATAAAGAGTATAAAGAAATAGTGTATGAATTAATGAATACCTGTAGCTTCTACAACCAAATATACAAATATCGATAAGACATTTTATATTTGGGTTCGTAATTTATTCGTTACAATGATATTGAATAAATGATCAACTATTTTGTTCTATTGCCAATTACGCTTGACAAACAAGTATGCATCTTTTACAGTAACCGTTGCATGATCTGATGAATAAGTGTCTCGTAATTCTAAAGCTGTATTAGAATACTCATGCTCCCGATCCACTGATATGGGACAACGTTATCTGGAAACAATTCTAACGAGTAGTATCTATTTAACCCAAGGCGGGAAACAAAGTATAGATCTATTCCAAAACCAGAAAGGTTGACTCATCATTAAAGCTCAGGAGAGTTGCGCAATATAAAAAGGATCAATTATTTCATAGCAGCAGAGTTCTTTAAGTCTATTTTTACCCCTAATAAAATTATACTTTTATCTTATTACTTTTCTATGTAATATTTTGTCAAATACCACATACAGACTCCAACGGTAGGATGAGAACAAGCGGGGTAATGTGTGATTCATGATTAACTTTAAATTTATTATCTATCCTTAATGTTATGTGACAATTAACTTTATTATTATATCTATGATATCCGCAACACACGCAATGCGGCAAAACAGTTTGGGCATGATAATAACGTTGGTTATCGGGCTATGACATGTATCAGGTGGTCTAATAAATTTTTGCTGGAACGCGAATTTTTTGACCATTTTCAAGGTGTTCATATCAAGAGAAAGTCTTTTCTTAATGATTTAGACGTTAAGATGATGATCCTTGAAGAGATGAGAAAGACCAAGCCAGCTGAGCGATCCTTGGTTGTAATTAAAACATTTATTGATGATGTTGTTGTTCCTTCTTTTTTGGGTGTTGCTAATAGATCTGTCGCTGAAACAACAATTAGCAAGTACCTGTATAAATGGGGATAGGCCTATAGAAAAAACAAGAAAATGATCTACTTTGATGGTCATGAACGTGAGGATGTTGTTGCTTACAGAGATATTTGGTCAAGAAGAAGGATGGAGTGCATGGAGAAAATTGATTTCTATACTGGGGAAAATGAAGAGAATATCTTGGAGCCAACGTTAGAAGACGGTAACAAAAAGCTTGTTTTCGTAACACAGGATGAAAGCACGTTTTAGGCCAATGATGGTAAAAACGATCTTTGGCTGGAGGATGGTGAGAACCATATTCGCAAAAAGGGACCTGGATCTTCAATTATGATCAGAGAGTTCCAGTGTCCTTGTCATGGTACCATGAAGATTGCAAATTGGTCGTCAAGAACGAAGTTTAAGGCAGGTGATAGCAGAGAAGGTTGGTGGACCTATAAGCACATGGTGGAACAATTGGAGGAGAATGCTATCGGTCTCTTTGATGCATTGCATCCAGGTTTTAAAGCAATATTTCTTTTTGACAATAGTTCCAACCACGGAGCTTATCCCGATGAAACTGTTGTGGCCAACATAATGGCTTTGAACGATCGAGTGTGGCCAATTACGAGCAAGTTTCAGTTTCATGATACTGTTTTTAATTTAACAAGTGGAGAGGTGTTGGAGCAGTCCTTCTTTTATGACAAGGTTGCTACCAGTAGAGATAAGAAAGGCCGTACTAAGTCTAAAACTGTACGGTACTTTAAAGGAATCAAAACTATCTTGGAGGAGAGAAATCAGTGGATTGGTCATGACATCAATGGCAAAGCGCGGAAGTTGGGTTGCGGTTCACCCGAGGTATCTTCTGATAAGATCTGTTGCGCTCGTCACTTCTTGGGTTCTTGCCCAGATTTTTGTAATCAAAAATCAACACTCCAAGAAGTAATAGAAGATGCTGGCGACATCTTCGAACTATATCCAAAGTACCACTGTGAGAGTAATTGGATAAAAATGTATAGGGGTGGAGCAAAGCGGGAGGCTCGCCTCAAATGCGATTACACTTTCAAGTCTTTGGATAGCAAGATGGATGCATTTTTGGATAAGGCAGGAAGCATTGCCAAAATTAGAAGATACTTTCGGCGCGCAACTGAATACATTGAAGCCTACAGCAAGTGTAGTGACAGTCGGGAAGTGGTGAAAAAATTTGCGGAGAAAAAGTACCTTTCCCACAGAAAGGTTAGAATCGCTTCGGACTTAGACCGTGAATAGAATATTTTTTTTATAAATACACATCAATTAGCATTGATTTGATTTTCAATGCTGAACTTTTTTATTTTTGCCTAATGTCAAGGGGATTGGGTACTCTTTCCAAAAAAAAAGAAAAAAAAAATACTCATCACCAACATCGCAATTTCGAAAAAAAAAAAAAATTGAAACAAATTTAAAATTTATCAGGTTTAAGCTTGGTGGCACGTTAAATGCTTATGCTTTTTGAAAAAATAAATTCTATGAAATATTTAGATACATAAAACAAAAGAGAAAACTTTGTACAAGAATGTCTTTTGATTCCTGTTTTTAACTTATAAGAAAAAAGTAAAGTATTTACGACTTCTATCATTTTCGGTCGTTACACACTATGTCGCGCATGTAATATTTCCCCTAATACATATTCCTTTTAGGGTGAGCCGACTTGGCATATTTTTAAAGTTTTAAGGTTTTTTTAATAAATCTTTTACAAATTGCTTAGATATAAATTTAGGTTGCTAAAACTGTATACAATCACGTCTTAAGGTCCCCTTTATTACTTTGTATAAAAATAAATGCCGAGAGTCTTTTCATTATCGCTTTCTAAAATCAAACATGAACAATCTTACGCGTCTGACGAATGTTAAATGATCGTTTTTATCCTTTTCACATTTTTTCTATCATAACATGCCCAGACCTAACAAAAAATAAAGGGCTATTAGAAACAGACTTAGAAGAGAAGATAAATGCATTCAATCTGCCGAAGTGGTACTCCCTGAATGAGAGACCATTGAATTGAATCACGGTCAATTAGTCGAGCAAGCCCAGGTTTTAAGAGCTGAGGCGAGTTCTCTTGATCTTATTTCAGATTGCAATATAGAAATAAGTAAAATACCACTTACGCACACCGGTATATCCAGAACAACAAAAGGGAGAAAGAATGCCGAGGCTGCAAAGGTAGATCCAGACCAGACCCTTCAACGTTTTAGATTTACTTTTGCAAAAAGTGTAGAAACTCAGCAATTAATAAAGTTCATTCCTCACACGGAAAAAGAAAACGAAGACATCAAAAACATTATGCTTGCTGTCGAGGCTATTACTTTACCCGTAATGCGTAAGAAGAAGGACCATCATGCTCGTGCATCATACAACAATGCTAGGTATTTATCTGTGTACGAATATTGTTTCAATCGTTTGGTGGAAAAAAGAAAGGATTGGCTTCAGAAGAAGCAGCCGAAAAATTCTAGCCCCCAAAATTCAAGGGTCCGGGGCAAAAGGGTGTAATTTTTCGGTACATTATTTCCCCGGAGGGTGTAAGAAAAGCCACAATGTACTTCGCGAAGTTTCATTTTTTTTTCTTGCCCCTTTTTCACTAATTACTATAATTATGACAGCAACATCACTAAAAACCACGTTTAAAGCAAATTCTCCAGAGGAGCTTTTGGAAGAGACTTGGTATGATCATTATAACGAGTCTACCGAAAGCTTTGAGAATTTTGGCCTTGAAATTGGTTGGTCATTGACGAAAGCGAATTCTTATAAACCCAACAAAAATAATAGTCCCGAATGTGAGAATCCTAAAGAACATAAAAACGATCGTGGTATCGTTAAGCCTTGCGCAGATGCTATCAAGTGCCCTAAAAGTAGCTGCCCTTTTTACCAAGATGCTACTCGATCCCCTGTCAAAATTGTCTCTATTAAGTACAGCAACTGTCAACATTGCGGAACTGTCATGTCTTGTATTCAATGTAAAGTAACTGTAGATTATCTGTTCAGAGTCAACGAAAGCGTCTGTACAATGACACATATTAGCAACAAAGACAAGACAGTAAAACATATTCACGGTATTTATAACTCGAAGCATATTTCAGCAACCAAAAAATGTAAAGTCAATGCTTTTGTTCAAAAAAATCGACTGATGACACCAACAGTCGCAGTGTTTGGTGGCGAAAATAGCAGTGACGTCACTGAGTCCATTAGAAAAATCAATCAAATTCTCGGAAAAAAAGACCGTGTAAAGAGAGAATTAAAAGAATCAAGACATCGACAGGGTTCTGCTGACAAAAACAACAATGACTTTTGGCCGATTTTGTTAAAATTGAGGAAGACTTTGCAGGTCATATCAATCATGCTCAGATTGTTCATTCTAATTTTTGCATCACATTTTCTCATCCTGCAATGAATTTGCTTTCTTACCTTTTCATAAGAATCCTATCATTACTGATGTAACATTTAAAGTGGTATCAACTGGCTTCTATCTGGTAACATCTGTCGTTTATGTGGAAAAGATGAGAAAACATGTTGTAATTTTTCAAGCTATAATTAAGCACCAAACGGCCGAGCAATTTGATTTTTATTTTGAGGCCTTATTTAAGAAATTCGCCATCCAGCACAAGGTTTTCCTCGGCATGATTATGGATTTCTCTTTGGCAGAACGCTAAGGTTTCCAAAAGGCCTGCCAAAAATACTTTGATATGAGCGAGGACAAGTCTCTTGGACATATTAAATGTTGCTACTTTCATTGGATGCAGTCAGTCCGACGTATTGTTAAAATGCAGAACATTGTTTCCCCTGAAAATGCCAAGACGTTTATTGCAATGACTTACAAACTCCAAAAGACGACAAACAATGACTTGTTCCTTGAGACGGCAAATCTCATTCTTGAAAAGTTCCCTGGCAGCAGAGCATGGCTTCAGTGGTGGCTTGAAAAGATCGTGTCATCAATGATCTTCAATGCCAAATGACTGATGAAAAAGGATCTTCGTAGACACGAATCACGTACATCGAATGGAATCGAATCGTACCACCGAAACGTGTATAGGTTCATCACGAAAGGATCCCATTTAAGCCAAGCTTTGCGTGAAATTATCAAGGTATCCTGCATCTACGGCGATGACATGTTAGGTTATTACAATGATGGTGTTAGGCCAAACTATGGGTCCAAATAGCAAACAAACACCTCAAAAAATTGGTCAAAAGCTTTTATGAACTCGGTGATAGTAGAGCTCCGGATACCATGAATCCAATCTACGGTACGCAAGCGTCTATCTTCAAGAAAAAAAAGGTTGTTGAAACGACGTCTTCTGTTAATCAAGGAACGAACTTTTAGGATGTATTTGGAGTTGATAAGTGTCGTGATCGAGGCTATATACTTAATATATGACTCTATCTACACTTCTTAAATCTTCCATTTGATAATCCTAAATATAATTCTTATTGGTACTTTATATTAAATACTGATCATTTACTTTATGTACAGGCTTGATCTCATATCATCCTTCATACAAGTATAAGGCATACATTTAAATAATAACATAATATGAAAACATATGAAGGTTACATCAGCCACGTTGAGGTGCCACAGCTATCTTTAATAAGAACTACATTTTCCCCTGAATGTTGTGCTACAAGACATACACAGTTTAAGAATGAATGTTATTGTTATTGTTATTGACATCTCATTATGGTCTTTCTATATGGGATCATTACATCCGAGTATTATCTGGATAAATCTACCCATAACCGTCATCAGCCCATCTGTGATCAATGTCTGAAATAATGTGTATATAAAGACCCCCTTTTATTTGTTTAATAAAGCTTTAGTTTATTTTTGCAGTTTGATAATTTCACTTTGTTAAATTTTACATTTTATTCTTAATTCGCTATTATCACTCTCGAATTTCTCAATAAGGACTGTAAAATTAACGGCAAACACGACGATGAACTGAAAAAAAGTATTGCGTCCTTCCTTGCAGATTACGACATCGCTGACACTGATGAATACATTCAAGTTGCCGAAACTACAGTTGATTTGGAAGACATAATTTTCACTGGAACGATGGAAAAGGTGTTCAATGGGTTCATTGTTAATGATCCCAATCAAGATATCATGAGGGGAGATGATTATTTTGATGCGAATGACATTAGTGACAACGAGTCTGTAAAGTCTGTCGAATCCGTAGATTCGGTAAAGCTATTCGAAGAGCTTTATGCTAAAGGATATGTTCCTGAAAACGACGTTATTTCAATGAGAATACAACGGAAAATCCGTGAACCCCGCAATTCAGAACTTGAAGCAATTCTAATGGACATACCAGCAATGAAGAAAACTACTCTGGTTAAACCAGCTCAAAAAAACAGCTGTTGACCATTAAGACGTACCAAGAGCTTACAAGAAAGTATAATGAAGGTAGCCGTACCAGACCAAACAGAAGACAACCTATAAAGTTTTACAGCCACATAAGCATCAACACAGACAACTCCTGTTTCATCGATGCCACGTTTGAGCTTCTTTGGAACAGTGTATTACCTGCCATTGACTTCTCTGGATTGGATTTTGAGTCGGACACATTTTTGATCAGGTACTTACTGTATCAGCACTTATGAGACGTACATTGAACCACAGTTCACTAACGTTTTGGATACTAAGCATTGCTTGACTCGAGAGTACTCGTCAATGGCTAGAGAGTTTATCTGGGTGTCGTATTTGGGTACGATTCACTTAAGAGTAATTAAGCAAGTCGTTAAAATAAATAAACTACGAAATTAAAACAACCTTTGATGTTGCATATCTGTCGTGATCGAGGCTATATACTTAATATATGACTCTATCTACACTTCTTAAATCTTCCATTTGATAATCCTAAATATAATTCTTATTGATACTGTTATATCAAATACTGATCATTTACTTTATGTACAGGCTTGATCTCATATCATCCTTCATACAAGTATAAGACATACATTTAAATAATAACATTGATATGAGCACATATGAAGGTTACATCAGCCACATTGAGGTGCCACAGCTATCTGAATTAAGAACTACATTTTCCCCCGAATATTGTGCTACAAGACATACACAGTTTAAGAATGAATGTTATTGTTATTGTTATTGACATCTCATTATGGCCTTTCTATATGGGATCATTACATCCGAGTATTAACTGGATGAATCTACCCACGACCGTCATCAGCCCATCTGTGATCAATGTCTGAAATAATATGTATATAAAGACCCCTTTTTATTTGTTTAATAAAGCCTTAGTTAATTTTTGCAAGTTTGATAATTTTCTTGTTTTTATTTTATAAATCTACACCGATTTCCACAATATCAGCATACGTTTGTATACTGCTATACAACTTCTCCTACTTCGAGTACATACTTCTATATTAAAGATTGCATGATTGGCCTAAATACGATATACGAATGCCAGTTGGATACAGAATGCTATATAGTGTTTCGAATGAAGATCGAAACTCTCGAGCGAGCTTCGATCGTGTTTGTCGTATTTGGGTATGATTTATTTGAGAATAAACAAATAAATCGAATAAAATAAAAACATGGAATAAAAACATCCTTTAATATTGAGTAACAGCATACACCTGTATACTGCTACACAACGACTCCTACTATGAGTACATATTTCTATATAAAAAGATTGCATGATTGGCTTAAAATCGATATACGAATGACAGTTGGATATAGAATTCTATACCACTGAGTTACGATATCACCGGTCGGGAAGAGAAGCTTCTCCGATCAAATCAAGAAATATAAGAAAGAGAAACTTAATATTAATAGTTCTCTCAATGGATTAGCTACCCATAGAGAGAATAGAACAGCTATTTATATAAATGGTTCATTTACTTATATATTGATAAACCCAACTTATACGATTGTAAGTGTATAAGAGAAGTAGTGCATGGAATATTTGGATGCCTATTTTCTACAACTAAATATACAAACATCGATAAGATGTTCTATATTTAGGATCACATATTTACCCATGTCTTAGATAAAAATAATCAACAGAATGGATAAATGATCAGACATAACTACATGTTCTACCACAACCAATTAAACACAAAAACCTTATGCATCTTTTAACTAGCCACCGTTACACAATACCTTACTCGAATTCTGTATTTTAAACAGAACAATAAGAGTGTCCCAGATCGGTTGATTCAGGGCGACGTTATTTGAAATCAATTCTAACGAGTAGAATTCATTTAATGTAAGGCGGGAAACTGAGTATAGATTTTGTGGTGATCCACCTACTGTTGTTACTAATCACACCATAAAACAATATTAAAATTAAATCTCACTTCATCACCCCATACGTTATTACATCACAACACGAACTAATTTCCTATACATTATACACTATTTCCCGAAATTATTGGCGCACTTTTCGAAAAAAATTAGGCTCATTGAGAGAAAAAAAATTGCTTCAAAGTCCGAAATAAAATAGGTTTATTTACAAAAATAAAATTGGTTCAGATATATAAAAAAAAAAGGCTTAAAAATTCTTAATAAAATGGAACAGATTGAGGGTGTGCCAAGTGCACCAAATTGTGAATGCATTATAAAGGTTTACGCTCGATACAATCGCTGAACTTGGAGACAGAATACCTACAGAATCCTTTCAAATCACTCAAGAGGACTCTGTTGCAGGCATCTTGGATTCTGGAGGTCAAGGTTTCTTCACTTAAAAGCGTTTCTCTTTTGAGCTTACTCTTACACACTGACCAAAACTGTTCAATGGGATTGAGCTCAGGTAAATAGGGCGGAAGATAAATGCAACCGTAACCCCTGCCCTCAATATATAGCTGTATATCCTTATTTGTATGAATGGGTGAATTATCCATAATGATGTAATGCCCCTTAAACTCGTCATGCTGGTCCATAACATCCAATGTACTGGCAATAAAGTTAAAGTAGTGGCCTGTAACAGTACCACCTCTCCCTTTCACATTGGCAGAATTCACTACACCCCCATTTGCTTTCCTTTTCTTTTGAGGAGTTACCGCTTTTGGACGCTTAACTCTAATATTTACGACTCCGAGACTAGATACAGGACCAAGTATGGTTGTCGTTCTAGCTCTTGTTTTTGGAATCTGGACAACTGCTCTAGTACCTTTTTTTGACCAGGCAAAAGAGCGTTTCATGTTGATATGAAATGCTGCTTCATCCACAAATACACAGTTGCTCATATAGTCCATGTCAGTGTCCTGCCATTTCTTGACCCATTGATATCTTTCCTCAAGTTTTGCTGGGCTATTTTGTTCCACTGAATGAAAATGCGCTCTTTTCAAACTGATGTTGCACTTTTCGGTCACAAATCTATGCAAACCAGACTTAGAAATGTCAAGATCAATAAACTGTGTCGTCAAGCTTTCCATCATTTCGTCCAGCACAATATCAGGCTTGTTGTCAATCAGCTCAGTCAATAATCCTTTATGTTCGTCATTGAAATCAGTTGGTCTTCCGGCTGGTCTACCGCTGCCAGGTTTTCTTCCAGTTACTTCCACATTGTTGTTCTCTTCTTCTTTTTTAAGCCAGTTCCGAGCAGTCGTGGGAGGGATGTTTAATTTTGATGCGGCACTACGGACGCTACATCCTTTTTCATAAATTAAAAAAAAAGAGCATCCTTGTCCTCATCCTTGTAAGATCTATAAGTTCCCGGATTACCCCCTTTATCGGTAGCTATTTGAGAAGGACTTGCCTCAATTATGTCTCGTTTAGGTGCCTTGCGTTGTTTGGGAGCTTTCTCGGTTGGCTTCAGATCGAGATATTGTCTATATTCAGTTATCTCGCCCAAAGGAAAGAGGTCGTCGTCGACCTCCATGTCAAGAACTGCTACATCATTTCCAGTGTCATCGTGTAATCGTCCTATACCATCGTCATGCAAAAAGGTGTTGATTTTAATAAAAAGAAAGATCTAATTTTGCGCTAACATTTAATATTTTTTTGGGCTAATTTTTTCTATTTTTTTGAGCCTAAGCATTTTTATTTATGAGTCAAATTTTGATTTGTCAATGAACCTATTTTTTTTCGGACTTTGAAGCAATTTTTTTTCTCTCAATGAGCCTAATTTTTTTCGAAAAGTGCGCCAATAATTTCGGGAAATAGTGTATGCTTACCTTTTTTAGATGAAATAAAAATGGACTGAATTTCCGCCATCAATTGGTCATTTTTTGGAAACATTTTTAAATTTCAATTGGCCACTTTTTTGAAGATCATTTGATCACTTTTCAGAACTTCAGTTGGTCACCGTTTTTAGCCTCAGTTGGTCACTTAATAAATTTACAGTCGTTCCAACACCAGGGAGACGAGAATCCTGTGACATTGTCGTATATCCTTTTATAAATGTCTTCCATGTAAAAACG
This sequence comes from Mucor mucedo, assembly GCF_025094135.1. Lineage (NCBI taxonomy): Eukaryota > Fungi > Mucoromycota > Mucoromycetes > Mucorales > Mucoraceae > Mucor > Mucor mucedo. The sequence continues at coordinate 228 of NW_026252490.1, read as the reverse complement.
TTTGGTACACACCGATCACAGAGTAACGTGGATACCACAGCGAATATAGTGTTTCCTGGTGCTAGTTTTTCTTCTTTATTGCAACTATGCAAGGAAAAAAAATACAATTTCATCAGTATTTAGTTTATATATGAAGATGGAAATGGCAGTGTTGTCGATGAGTATGGCAGGCCGAAAACCATGTATGACATTGTTGACGAAGGCAGTATACTCTTCGAACAATGTTCT
>NW_026252489.1:0-73832 GCF_025094135.1 Mucor mucedo | reverse complement strand
CTGTTGGGTCTTTGCCTTTGGTCTCTCCTGTGCTCTTGTCTTCGTCCGATCCTGGAATAAATCCAGTTGATGTGCTCCAAGACAAGCCGGATGTTGGTGCTTTGGATTTGGGTTTGGGTGGTGCTGTTGTTCCTTTTGTTGCTGGAGGAACTTCAGATTCTTGTTCTGTTGCAAGATCTCCTCTTTTTGAGGTTAGTTCTGTTACTCCTGGTCTCGCCGCTGATACGGTGTCTTTGGGCTCTTCTTCTCCTTGGTGTTTTCCTGCTTCGGTAGATGTCAATCCGACTAAGCCGTTCACCTTTGACAGCGACATGGATTGCGATTTTGCTGTGTTTGGCTCCTGGGTTTCGGTGGGCTCTTCTTGGTCTTCTTCCTCTTCTTTTGTGGATGAAGACACATCCTTCAAAAGAAAGTTATCTTTCGCGAGTTTCCGTCCTTCGGACGTTGAACCTGAAGGCAAGTGTCGACGGTTGTTTCGTGTGTCTGGTTGCTCCGCTGGAGCCAAAAGAAAGCCTAAGCCTGTTCCTCCTTCTCCTGAAAGTATACTTGTCACAAAAGAATCTTCCAGGGCTACCCATAGAACTCTCGTCTCTCACACCGGTCCAACTCACCAGAAAGATGTTGAACATCGTAACCGGGTGAGAGTCAAACGAGAGTTTATGGGTTCCCTGGACACAATCTATGAGGAGGGTAAGTATAATTGTAACAGTATTTTTTGAGAAGGTTTTGACTAAACAGTTTTATTTGGTTTGTAGAGGAGGAAACACCCTAAGGGCTTCAAAAATAAAAAAAAATCCCGCTGCCTGGCGTGGAGGAGGAAATTCTCCAGAAATTTTATATTATTCTTTCTTACAAAAATGACTTGAGACAACTATTTGGATGTCAGGGTTTGGATTGGGTTTTTAAAGTGTTTAACGGATACTTACAGGTTTGGATCAATTTTATAAGAATGCGAATGTTCCTTCAATAATTAAGGGTGGGTATAGTGTACGTGCAGTATAAAAACTGTAAACCATATTGGAACCAGAATATGTTTATACTTCATTTGGAACAGTATCCTTGATTGTGAGCTATAGACTGATAACCCTGTACATCGTGATGTCCCTCCTTTATTTGCGAGCGACTTACTAAACGTTTGAGCTCAAGTACAACAGTTGATTAATTACTATGTAAGGGTGAGGTAAGAGAAGGTACTAGGCAACGAATTACTGCTTATGGTCCTTCATATGATATGGAAGACTTGTTCTGCTACCATTGGTACTCTAGTAATGCGAAATTCAGAAACAGAATTATGGTCGATAATATAATAAAATAACATTGGGTAGAAATATAGAACCGTACCGTTTTTTCAATCAATTCTAATATTTAAACGTCGATCTTTAGGTATTCCCAATTTTTTGTTTATTAACAAAGAGGCTGAATTTACAATACTCCAAATCCAAGTCTTGACTAGACAATTGGACGAAATTCGCATCTCACTTCAACAACGATTGACACTTCAACGTATTGACGAAGATTTTGATCATGACCATCGGATTTTTGGCCAACCTAATTCCCCAGATTGGCTGCAAGACGCCATTACAGACATGTCGAATGTTCTTCCATGTCTCCCTCATGTGAACAATTTATGTGTTCAGCAGCTTTTGAAAAACGATTTTGGATCTACCGCCACAGCCAACACGAAATGGGTCATGCGGCCGAGGCGAACGAAAACATGTGGATAATCCATCTGGTATTAGCGGAAATACGAACGCATGGAGATCGAAGAGGATGTTGATGCTGAAGCAGATGAGGACCCTAATGACAGTCGAGTTAATTATAATAAGAATACCATATCCAATATGCGTCGTGAAATTTTTAAGATAAGGTATTTAAATATGATATATTTGTAAGATTTACTCTGCGCTAATAACTATTAAAATAAGGAAATCATCCAATAACACCAGTTCACTATTTTGTACGACGGAGAACGGTATCTTGTTTTAAAGTATGAGACACGAACACGTTAGAAAAGCACAATTGAGCTGTTAAATCGGTGGTAGGACGTAGAGAAGGCCTTCATTTCGACATTCCTATCAAACTCTTCAAAACTTGGAAAATATGCTTTAAACCACCAAGCCGTGGCATACTTAAAGAGTTGAAGTAATATTTTGGCCATGTTTTTTGCACACTAATTTGAAATTGTCATCAGAAAAGTAAGTAAAAAAAAAAAACAAAAAAAAAACGAATTATATTTTAACATCTTACTAATTTATAATGCATTAATGGAACATATGAAGATATTTTTAATAACCCTGGACAACCGCGATAATGAACGTTATCAATATAACACGATATTGCAAAAGAACAAGGACAAGCTTGGACTTGGAATAAAAATTACCTATAAGATGCTTGAAAAATACGACACCAAAACAGATGACTGTAACGTGTACTTTATTGCTACTGCAATGGATCCAATATCCAATGACCAGTATTAGACGGACAATGATTGGTAAGAAGGTCGGTATCTTGAACAGGCTGTGTATATGGTTACGGATGAGCGGGCCAAAAACTACAAGTTCCAAGTGTATATCCAGATTTTCCCACCTGCGGAAAATATGGATGACGACGAAGTTTCTAGTTTTTTGGTTCATGACTATCTTCTGACAAGACACGCTAGTAACTCTGATTTGACTGACTACTCAATTAGGTAGGTCACAGTTCATTGTTTAACATACAAATTAAATTAATCCGATAATACTCTAGATCAAGGCAAAAAAGGAAGTGCGAAGAGGACGCAGATGTTTTTGAAAACTAGGTCAGTGGCAGTAGCAAGAAAAGATCGACATCCCAGTACGACCCGGACATTCATGATGACTATCTATTAAAATAAATTGTTTAAACCGTTCGTTTAAGCAATGGAGGGGAGCAAAATGTCCCAATGACATACTGGAAATATTTAGAAAGCATGCATCCAAACCTTTCTATAATGGCACGCCGATTCCTTTCCCCGTCTGCTTCGTCTAATTCTTGCGAAAGGTTATTTAGTACTTATAAGCATTTTCTTGCACCAACTAAATCCCAAGTAACTGCCGAGAGTCTTAAAGAAAGCGTTTTTTTCACCATTGGTTTAAAGACCGTACTCACTAATAACGTTTTCTTTTTCTTTGTCTTTTTTTATTATAATTTTTATTCGTGTATGTTTATTCTTTTTTTTTTACGTCTTATTTACTAACTTTTTTTCTTTTTCTCAATCAATACTTTATTCTATCCCTTTTTATTTTCTTTCATCATTAGTTTTATTTTTTGTAGATTTTCGTTTATTTATTTTTTACTTCAACTTCAATATCAATAAACAACAAATTTATTATCATATCTTTCTGTAATTAGAATCACTTTTACGTGCACGGTGTGTAATAAATACGCGAGCGAGTTCGAGCTATCGTATTTGCAACCGAGCCGAGCTTAAGAAACTTCTAGCGAGCACGAGCTGTAAAAAACCGAATTCGAGCGAGGTTCGACTGTGACACGATCGAAGCTGGCTCGTAAGTTTCGATCTTCATTCCGAACACTAGTGGGGTGCTATTTTTATTTTTACTTAGGAAAACAAATTGATATCGTTATAAACAGAGAGGCAATTAACTTCCTTGGCTGCTTTTTTATCACCAAATCTCGAAAGGGATTTTGCAAAAAGATATATTCAAACGGAAAAAATATATCGTTGGCAGGAATGCGTCCTTACTTCTAAGGTATCAAATTAAACCAATTCTAACAGACCTTTATTGTTTGATTTGTTTGCAATATCGAATTGAATGTGGCTTCATCTCATTCTGAAATGTTTAAATGATTACTTCAACTTATTTCATCAGATTCTAAAATGTAGTATAAGACGTCTAAAAAACATCATGTTAAAAGGATATTCATAATTCCAATCAAAAGGTTCATAGGAAATTTTTTGGAATCGAATAGCTCAATGTTAACTGAATTTCAAGATTTTGTTTATAGGTCTAAAAATAAAACTATTATTTATATCTTTTTGATAACAAAACGCACGATGCAATCGATACACGTAATTATGAATGCCATTAAGCATTGTATTCAACTCCATAATAAAAAATCTCGGATGGATATTGGACAATTTAAGGCTTATCGATAGATTGTGGACATTCGACGAGTCATGTTCTTACTTAATGTGTGAAATTACCTAATGTGGACATATTAAAATTAGACATAATGGATATGAATAATAAGTCGCTATCATAGATGTGTCGGTTAGAATGGTTACAAGATCCAATACCCCTTAAAGAATCAAAGTTATATTCCATTCGGAATAAGAGCACAATCCGGTTTTAGTTGATTGATACTCTATGAAAAAATACATCAGAACTCATTACTTTTAAATAAGCAACGAGAGTACCACTTTATATTAGCATAAATAGTAACCTGAATTATTTTCCCATCATCTTTGGAACTAAATCTTTGACGTAATGATAAACATAATTATGTGCTTTGTTTTACTTGTTTTACATATTTGGCAGTATCGAATCACGCTAGTAAATCGATTGAGGTAAGTAGAAACTCTTCGGCATCAGTTATTCGTTGATTATAAGCCTCTAAAGTGACCATCATGTATTCATTTTCTGATAACAACGTAAAAAAGTTGGATCTCCTCAACATCCTGGGGGTCTGATTTGACAGGGGTGCTACTGTCTTTTCGTAAAATTATCGTCCACATTAAGGGTCGAAATGAGCTTACTTAAAAACAATTGATGGTTAGTAAATAAACTTGTTCTTTGTTACGAACTATTTAATTTATCGGGACCGCCGAGACAACGCCAAGCATTACAGCCGCGTCTCTTACACTGGTTCCACGTGTTACTTACATTTAAAATTTTATGACAGTTCTTACGGTAATCCTCATCTGTGTAACATATACACAATATGATTTCAGTTACACTAATTTCACAAAATATTCGCGCACTCACGGAAAAAATTTCGTTCATCTTCAAGAAAAAATTTCGTTCAGCGACGAATTAAATTATCGCTCAAAAATTAATAAATAATTCGTGCAGAGTCTACGAACGAAATGAACGAATGAAAATATATTTTATTAAATGGGTTTACCATCAAGACAATCATCAAATTTTTTTGTAGAATATCTACAAAAGCCTTGGAGGTCACTGATAAGTACATTGTTACATGCATCTCTTATTCTCATTGTCAAGGTCTCTTCATCCAACAGCTTTACCCGCTTAAGTTTGCTCTTACAAACTGAACAAAACTGTTCGATTGGATTCAGTTCAGGGGAGTAAGGAGGGAGATAGATACAGCCATACCCACGTTTTTCGATATATGTTTGTATATCTTTGTTGGTGTGGATAGGCGCATTATCCATGACAAGGTAGTGGTTCTTAAACTCCTCGTGTCGATCCATTACGTCTATTGTGTTGGCAATGAAGTTAAAATAATGACCTGTAACGGTCCCGCCTTTGATACTGACAGGCTTTCCTCCTTCGGCTTTTCTTTTTTTTGAAGAGGCTGCAACTCTTGGACGTCGGATACTGACGTTGACAACACCGTAAGGTGAGATGGCCCCCAGAATAGTTGTTGTTTTTGCTCTTGTTTTAGGCACAACAACAACCGCACGTTCTCCCTTCTTAGACCATGCTACGCTACGTTTCATATTAATATGAAACGCAGCTTCATCGATAAACACGCAATTACTATTGTAGTCCATATCAGTACTCATCCATCTAATAACCCATTGACGTCTCTGCTCAATTTTCTCAGGACTATTTCTTTCGACAGAGTGAAAGTGGGCTCTTTTCAAAGATATGCGGCATTTCTCGGTTACAAAATTATAGAGTGCCGTTTTGGAAATGCTGAGGTCACTGAACTCATTTGTCAAACTTTCCATCATCTCATCCAAAACCAACCCAGCATTTTCGTCTACAAGGTTGACCAAAAAAGCCTCGTGGTTTTCATTTAGCAATGCGGGTCTACCAACTGGTCTTCCACTGCCGGGTCTTCGCATGATTGTGTCTTGGGGATCTTTTTCATTTTGTTTTACCCATGTTTGCGCTGTTGAAGGAGGTATATTCAATTTCTGAGCAATTGCTCGGGTGGACATATCTGTCTGTGTATAATAATAAAAAAACTTTTCTTTATCCTCGTCTTTATAACGTCTATAAGTCTTTCGAATAGGCATTTCAGGGTCGGTGCTGCCAGTCTCAGCTTCCACAAACTCTTCTTTCTTAACCGCTTTTTTCTCTTTCTCGGTTGGCTTGACATCGACATATTGATCATACTCTGTAGCGTTTTCCAAGGGAAAAGTCTCGTAGTCGACATCCATTAACATTTCAACAATCTCATTTCCCTGCTCATCAATTGCGCCTCCTTGACCATCTTCAATAATAATGTTATCCATTGCAAATGTAATTTTGTAAACTAGCTCCAGAAAATGAACGAATTTTTCACTTTTAAATGCGCGTAATTTTTTTCCTAATTTAAACGAAATATTATTGGGGCGCTGAACGAAATTTTATGGTAAAAATGAACGAATTTTTTTCCTGGAGTGCACGAATAATTTATGAAATTAGTGTACAGCTGATTTTTTAAGGCAAAGGTACTGATTACATGAATCTATCTCGTCAATCAGGTTATCACAGGATCTAGATTACTCATTTTAGATGTTCTATCAATATAGTTAACTCAATTGGGACAAAACGCTGTGGTTATTTGTCATCTAGATTGATTTTGACTTCTCTCACGCTATCGAATCGATAGAAATAATCGAACAAAGTAGCCTGTAGTTTGGCAACTACCAGAAAGGCAATTTGGAAAGGTCGAGACTAACATTGATGTTACACTGAAGGACCGCAACGGCGGCGAAGAAATTTCTACCTTTACCAAAACAAATATGAGTCTCCTGAGCGGCAGCAGCTGGTTGTTCATTAAAATAACCGTGGTAACTTTACCCGGGCAATAATTGGCAGCAAGCGTATCCAGACGGTATCAAAGAAGAAAGCCCATATTAGATAATTTGGTATTTAAGTAAAATATCCCATGTCATTTTTAATAAAGTAAGAAAGACACGACTGACAACTACTGTTACTATGAATGGCTTGGTTCTGGTATTTAAGGTTAGTAAGTGTTACGATAAGGTTGTCTTCTAGAAAGATGTTAATTCGTGATTTCGAATTAGGATCATTTCAGCTAGGCTCGATGAGGTAAAGCTTGTCCTGCAATATTTCTGATGGAGCTCGTTAGTGATTTTGAATAGCCATGAATATGGCTACCATGTGAAAATGAGGGTACCGCTATGATTTTAAAGGGAAAAAGCTTTGTGAATCACACTTAAGTGTAAAATCGTGTATTACGTTAGATTGTCGGACTATTTATTGAATAACACGTCATCAATGACCTGAGACATACCTTTATCTATTTTTTTTTTTTTTTTGGCTGTGTGAAATAGCAAGTATTTCTTTCCATCGTAACAGAATTACCAATGGTAGAAGTTATTTTAAACGGCCGTTTTAAAAAGACATCATTACTGGGAAAAGGATCTTATGGCACCATCTTCAAAGGTAAATGTTTCACATGTTGACATTAGTTTTGTTTTCGCAACTAATTATGTTCAAAATTTAAGCATTCGATTTTCAAACAAAACAGGATGTCGCGATTAAACAAGAAAAAATAAATTCCAAAGTACCGCAATTACGCAGGGAAAAGGAATTTTACGAAAAAATTGGAAACAAACACGGCTTCCTACGAATGATAAGCTTTTTTGAAGAAAGCGGTTTTCGATATCTAGTATTCACTTTGGTACGAAAAGATCTTTTTGATCAAGCGGAAATACATGAAGGAAAATTAGGCTTAAAATCAACAGTCCTGATTGCCAAACAGCTCGTACGTATGAAGTTGTAAACACATTCTATTTTTTCATTAATTTTCAGGCGACGTATTGTTTTTTTTAGGTTGATCGTATTGAATATCTCCATGACAAAGGTACTATTCGAATGCTGACAATAAAATGTTCGAATGCTAACAGTTTTTGTGCAATTAGGAATATTACATTTGGATCTTAAACCAGAGAATATTGCTATAGGGGCCAATGAGAACGACCGAAATACGGTATATCTACTGGATTTCGGTTTAAGCAAGTACTACAGGAACGGCAAAAGTCACATCCCTGCCGCAAAAAAAGTTCCTTTCAAGGGCACAATTTGTTTTGCTAGTGTGAATGCGCACAAAAAACTACGTAAGTGTAAATTTCTAACATCACTTCATTCCAAAAGATATTTACAGCAATTTTTTAGAACAATCACGACGAGATGATATTGAGTCTCTGGTATATGTTATCGTATACTTAATGAAAGGAAGTTTACCATGGATCGATTTCAAAAACAATTACAAAGGATCCAAACACCGACAAGTATTAAAAGAAAAAGAGAGACTTACTTCAAATCAATTGTGCAATGGCTTGGAAGTAGAGTTTGCAAAAATTCTCGATTATGCGAAATCCTTATCTTTCACGCAGAAACCTGATTATAAGTTTGTTCGACAACTGCTGGATCGTATTTCGAAAAATAATTGCTTCCAGGATGATGAAATCTTTGATTGTTTAGTAAGTAAATGTTTTCTTCATTATTTTAACTATCATATACTCACACCTTTTTAGAAAAAATCAAACCTAAATCACCGACCAGGCCAATATCACAGATGTCCGGCCAAAAAACGACCTTTGGAGCCCAATGACCGGCAACAACTCCAACAAAATATGAAGAAACGCCGAGTAGGCAAACACAATAAAGATTAGTCTTTTAAAATCTGTTACATATATGTATCCATACCGTTCCGCGGGTGATACACCAATGGTCACGGAAGCGGTTTATATGACTCTACCATTAAATAACAAACAAAATTAGGCTGTATCAACTGTGCAATAGTTCTTGGGGTGTCACGAAATATGGTCAATATCGGAGGTAAAGGCTCAAAAAATGTCATGAATCAACCTACTGTGCTTCTACTCTGAATTTACCGAATGTTCGAAAGACCGCCACCTCTTTGAAAACAATTAGCTTATTGTGTGAAGTTAAATTGCCCCGAAAAAAACTATCTTGAGCGAATGTTTGAACCTAATTTACCCACCTTTTAGAAAGTGATTTGCCCACTTCTTACAAATATTTTTACCAGCTCAGTAAAATTTTATAATATTATTCAAAACGAATTTCTTTCAATAAGAAGATTAAGGCAGAATTGTAGATTAATCTGGAGAAGAAGCATCCAAATTTGTCGTAGAACTCTCATTTCGCAAGGCAAAATTGATGAATCTCAAGAACTATATTACGATAAAAACGTAACCACAGATAATGAAGAACCTAAGGATATTGCCATGTCAAAAGCAGTGAAAGGGGTAGAAAGACTAACTGTATACAGATCAAAATTGACTGCGTCCTTTCTATTTCATTCAGGGAACGCTCATAAAATTGTCCGAAGCTGCCAAAGCGGCAAACGTCAACTATGAGACTGCAAGAAAGTAGAAACGTGCCTAGGATCAAGATCGGGATAAGGACATTCCGTTTAAAAAACCAATCGCACGTCCAACAGAACCGATAGCAAGCTAAATTAAAAACACAATCTTTAACTAAGAACCGTTTTTGACGAAAACCCATCAGCTGTCATTCAAGATACTGTGGAAAGTCGGACCAAAAGCTTTGAAGGTCTCAAAATAAATGAACGCAAAGTTTCATAGTTTATGAAAAAGGATTCCAACCTCAGTATCAATATAGTTACTCATTACCTTCTAGCCAAAATTACCACCAAAACATTGGAGGCTCGTGCTAAATTTGTTGATGAATGGCCTGCTGAAGGGATGGATTTTATGACAAATTGTCTCTTCATTGATGAATCGGGTTTCGAAATAAACATGCGGCGTTTAAGACCTTAGTCACAACGAGAAACTAATGCGGTTATTGAGTCACCTTCTGCGAGAGGGGTCTCGCGTATCATAATCGGTGCGGTATCAGCATTTGGGGATGGTAATCTGAGTATTATGGATCTAGGTAACGTAAAAAGAAGAAAAGTGGTAGAAGCCACTAAGAGTAAGTTACCTGGTAGTGCAGTATTAGCAATCTCTAAAGGTACAACTACTGGTCATTACCTTCAGTTTATAAGTGACACCTTGGATATCATGGACGAATTTACAAATATGTATGGATTTCACATTCGTATGGACAATGCACCAATAAATAGTCACAGCCATGATGACCCTTGGATGGACGAAAGAGTTTTTGTACCCGTATACTTACCTTCTTATTCACCAGAGCTAAATCCTATTCAGATACTTTGGAAAGTTTTAAAAGATAAGGTTAAATGTGGTAGACTTTGCAGTTTAGAGATTCTTACTATGAGAATAGTTGAAGGCGACCACAATGATCCTGTTGAACAGATTCCATATAAATTATCCCGCACTCTGTCAATACTTCTCCCATCAATATTATAATGATTGTTTTGACTTTGCAGTATATACCTTATTTAGTAATTCGGACTGTTCTTTTTTTTTTTTTTTGCGCGGCCAAGCGAAGCGCAGGTCGAAGCAACCGACATGTATGGGAATAATAAACATTGAGTGAATTGGGAGGGGCTGTAAGTCCCGACCTACACAGTACATAAAACACTGAGTGAAAAAATGTGTATTAGCATGGAGTGAATTGGGAGGGGCTGTAAGTCCCGACCATCACAGTACAGAAAACATTGAGTGAAAAAATGTGTATTAGCATTGAGTGAGCTGGGAGGGGCTGAAAGTCCCGACCAACACAGTACATTAAACATTGAGTGAAAAAAAAATACTGATTAGCTGTTTCCGAAAATTGGGTGTCACAGCTATAAATTTTTAAAAAAAAAAAAAGCTTTAACTTTGTTCAGCCCCTTTTTTCACGAACAATAACAAATGTCTAACATTGGTGATCACGAATTTATTCATTTCAATGGAGGTAGTCCTCGACGCAGAGGCAGAGCCAGATTCAATGCAGCGGAATCAGCTAATCCCAGAGGTAGAAAACAATCAAGTCGAATTAACATTCCCAGAGCCCCGAGATCCAGTAACAGCAGTAGAGACTCTAACAATGAACCTGAGATTCAGAATGACGCTACCAACAGCACCAATCCCGAAAATAACTCACGATCTTCAACAGGTAAAATGGAAATGGAACGCAAAAACAAACTTTCTAACCTTATTCTCTATTTAGCCAGAGATCACGACTTGAATCGTGCGTGCCACGATAACTTTGAAGAGACAAATATTCTTCGTGAACGTAGAGGTATATACCGTGAAGATTCAACTTCGGATTTTTTTGGACGTCATAATTTACAAGGGATGACAGAAAGATGCCCCTATTGCCATGCCATGCTTTTTAAAGAAGAACAAGTAACAAATCAAAATTTTTCTTTTTGCTGCAGTAATGGAAAAGTCAAAATCGATATTGTTGCTATGCCGACTACTCTTATGCAGAAACTTTTGACTGGAGAGCATCCCACAGGTACTGAATTCAGAAAGAATATCCGAATGTACAACAATGCTTTTGCATTTACATCATTTAGAGCTGATCACGTGGATGAAACGTTTAGTGGATCCAATCAAGGATCATTCACATTCAGAATTCAAGGAGGAACCTATCATCGTTCTGCTCCATTAACTGTTGGTGAAGGTAGAAATCCATTATTTGCTCAAGTATACTTCAGCGATCCAAATTTACGTATACAACAACACATTGATTTCAATGAAGTTTTGGATCGTCAGTTAGTTGCCCAATTAAATCAAATGATGGAGGAAATATCACCGTATGCCAATCTTTTTGAAAACGCGAGACAAAGATTTTCCTCATATGCAGTAGATAATCAAGAGGAACCGAAAGATTTTTACGTCTATGTGCGAGGAAATCCTGGACTTGGTCGCCAGTATGATGTACCTATTGCGGATGAAGTTGCAGCATATATTGCAGATGCAACCGTACCTGACGAAGTTACGAAAGGTAGTAGAGAAGTTATCGTATTTTCAACAGTAACCGGGTTTCCCAAAAACATGAACGATTGTCAGAGCTCTTATGATTCCCTACACTTATCATTAATGTTCCCTGGAGGTGAAGATGGATGGAACACCAATTTGGAGTTAAATTTAGACGATGAGGCAATCGAGAGAAATCAGGAAAGAGATGAGCAGAGTTTTAGCAGCAACCGGCTAACACAGAAATCGGTCTCATTAAACCAATTTTATCAGCATCGTTTGCAAGTAAGACCTCGAGAAACAATGACATGTCATGTTGGTCGATTATTTCATTTGTATATTGTGGACATGTAATGTAAAATTGAGGGGCGAAGACTGTACTATTTGCGCACAAATCAAAGCACTTTACGGTCCGAGTTGTACTCTGGATTAGCTGATGTACGAGTTGGTGTGGATATGAGTAGAGAGTCAATTGGAAAAAGAGTGATCTTACCCTCCAGTCATACTGGCTCTCCAAGAGCGTTACATCAAATGCAACAAGATGCTATGGCTGTTGTTAGAGCATTGGGAATGCCAGACTTGTTTGTAACTATCACTTGCAACCCAAATTGGAAAGAAATTGTTGATGAACTGCTTCCGGGTGAGGTCCCTTCGGAGCGTCCAGATTTAATCTGTCGAGTTTTCGATTTAAAACTTAAAGAAATTTTCACCGATATCAAGTATAAAATAATATTCGGTAAGGTTAAGGGCTTGATTCAGGTAATTGAGTATCAGAAACGTGGTCTACCCCACGCCCATGTTGTAATCATTCTTGCTGAGTTTTCTAAGCTTCATACTCCTCGCGATATAGATAGATACATATCTGCTGAAATCCCTGATCCTGTTCGTTTTCCAAAGGCCTTTAAAACAATCACTAAGCATATGATGCACACCCCTTGCAATATATCTTTAACCGATTCCCATGGTAAAGTGAGATTGTGTCGGGATAACAAAGACAAATCATGTAGTAAACACTTTCCAAAAGATATTTACCATACAACTGTTATTGATGAAAAAGGATTTGCTAAATACAGAAGACGTCCTACAAATCTTTTTGTTCTTTTCCCAAATGGGTACCGTGCTGATAATCGTTGGGTTGTTCCTCACAATCTATACCTTGCTGTAAATACAACACACTTATCAACGTTGAATTTTGTGCTGGAAATCAGGCTATAAATATCTATTCAAGTATATATACAAAGGATCAGATCGTGCTCAAATTGCAGTATTTCCTGCTAAAACCGACCATGACCATATTACAGCTACCACTCCAACTGTGATTTTGCCTGATAATGATGATGAACTCGATGAAATCACGAGCTGGCTAAGTGTTCCGTATATATCCACAGTAGAAGCATGTTGGCGCATAATGCGTAAACGTACTCATGCATGTCAACCTTCCATCAAAAGAGAAGCCATTCATTTGCCAAATCAACAGAATGTTACTTTTGATGAAGGAGCCAGTAATGTCGAAATCCAGAGGGCAATCGAAAAACAGACTACACTGACAGCTTATTTTAAGCTTAACTGCGATGACATCAATGCAAGGTCTATTTTGTATAATGACATACCGGCCACCTATTTTCAAGACGCCAAGACACACCTATGAAAAAACGACCCAATCATCAAAAGCATCCACCGATTGGGCGAACGTACTTTATATCAGCTACTGATAATGAACGATATTGTCTACGTTTACTTCTCCTGCATGTCAAAGGTGCAAGAAGCTTTGATCAGCTTAAAACCACTGATTCGTATGATGACGATGGTGTTAGATCAACTGGTACCACACAATGGCCAACATTTCGAGAAGGTGCACAAGCTCTGAATTTGCTAGAAGACGAAGAGAATGGGATAGGGCTATGACAGAGGTCTTTATGCTTTGTTCCAGTTCGGCAAAAATTCGAGAACTTTTTTCTGTTCTTTTAATTTTTAATTTTGTTCGAACTACAAAGAAATTTGGGACAATCATAGAGAGAATCTTTCGGCCGACTTTGAGTATACTTATCGTCAAAGCCTTGCTAGTCATGGTGTTGATAATCAGGGTTGTCGAGTCGACCTGGATGAGCAAGATATTGCTTTCATAATGAATCAGACAATCTTGGATATTGTGAGCCGATTGCTTAAAAACTATAAGGATGTTGCAAATTTTTTTGGATCACCGCAACCAGAACCATCCACATATAATGCCTTCGCAGCTAGGGCCCAAAATTTGTATAATCACAAAATCGGCCAGTATTATGTGGATGATTTAGAAATCAATGTGGTCGTATATGAAGGCCAAGAAAATAGCAGTTTAAATTCGGAGCAACGTGTCATTTATGACGAGATTGTTTCAGCAATCTACAGGAATAGTGATGCTCCATCACAAAGTTCATTCTTTTTGTTGACGGTCCAGGTAGCATAGGAAAAACATTTCTCTACAATGCCTTGCTTTCAAAAGTACGCTCTGGTGGTGAAGTTGCTTTGGCGTGTGCCTCATCTGGTATTGCTGCTACTTCGCTTCCTGGTGGTCGAACAGCGCATTCATTGTTTCAAATACCAATTGATATTGACGAATTATCTGTTTGCAACATTAAGTTACAAGATATTAGTGCCAAAATTATAGACGATGCCAAGCTTATTATCTGGGATGAAGCTCCAATGATGAACAAAATAACTTTTTAGTGCGTTAGTCGACTTCTACAAGAAATAACAGTCAACTACTCTCTTCCATTTGGCGGTAAAGTTGTCGTTTTGGGGGGCGATTTCAGGCAGACGTTGCCTATTGTACAATTCGGATCTCGCTCTGATATTGTCAATGCATGTGTAACCAACTCTGTCTTGTTTAGGGACTGTAAAGTCTTGCGTCTTTTAGGAAATATGAGGCTTACATCCGATTCCTTTCTGGAGGACGGCACGCCGTTTCAAGAATACCTTTTGGGAATAGGCGACGGCCGTCAGCAAATATACGATCAATATATATCTATTCTGCATCAATCGTATCATATGCTGAATCCATTAAAGAGGTGGTTGACAATGTTTTTGGAGATACGTTAAGTGACGAAAGTCTTTATCAAAATCAAGAGTTCATTGTCAGTAAAGCAATTCTTGCAGCTCACAACACAACAGTTGACGAAATTAATGAATTAGCAACAGAGAAATTACCTGAAATATCAATGGTTTACCTTTCCGATGATTCAATCGAGGAAACGCAAAATTCTGGGTCCACTAACTTTCCTGTTGAATCTCTCAATGCGATCAAATCTTCCGGTATGCCTCCAAAAAATTGGTTTTGAAAACATTCCAGCCCATTATGTGTTTGAGAAATATCAATCCTGCCGAGGGTCTTTGTAATGGCACAAGACTTATTTGTCGCAACTTTACAAGAAACGTAATCGAAGCTGAGATTGCTGTTGGTGATTATGCTGGTACTTTTGTTTTGATTCCCAGAATTGTCTTGATCTTTTCGGACAATGCAAACTTGCCTTTCACCCTTCGTCGTCGTCAATTTCCAGTGCAGCCTGCATTTGGAATGACTATAAACAAATCACAAGGCCAAACTCTTTCTTTTGCAGCAATTTGTCTGATCAAACCCGTTTTCACGCACGGTCAACTTTATGTTGCTTAATCACGGGTTCGTAACCCTTCCAATCTCAATGTAATCTTATTAAAAGAGCAACCATTATCAACACTCACAGACAGCGATGTATTTATCGAAGTATTAAATCGAACACAAAACCGCACTTAGATTTAACATATATTATTCATTATCAATAAACTCTTTTTTATCCCTTTTATTAGCATTGAGTGCCGTCGGTGGCCCGCTGCAGGCGCGAGATCGCCCCCAGCAGGAACGTGGGTTATTTTTACCGTAGCGAAGCGAAGGTCAAAAAATTACCGATGTGGGCTGGGGCCGCGATCTCGTTGTTATATAATAATAAGCCTCGCTTTTTAAATCTAAATCCGTACTAGCACTATCTCAGCTTTGTAAAAAATTCACTGAAAATTAAAGCCGTTCAGTAACAGCCATAAAGCAAAATTAAGTGTATTCTGAAACTGCCATTTAAACATTGGGTGTTTTTTCTTTATAAAATTAATGACATTCAGTACCTAACATCTGACAGACACCAACTCTAATTGGATAAAGCATTTTGCTTAGGACTATACAAAAAACGTGTTTATTATAATCTTTTAATTATAATCAATTAAAATAAGTTTTCATTATTTAAGTAAAGAGTGGGATGATATAAATGTTTATTTAAAATAAGAAAACAGAATAAAATAAACATTAATATTAACACGATGTGTTACCAATAACTAATCTAAAGAAGTGATTTTTTTAGTAAACCGTATTTAGTCTACATATGCCTCACCTTTGTTAGTTTTCCTTTGCTTCTCTTTTCCTTTCTTTTTGCTGTTTCTGTCGTCTTTTTTTGTGGCTATGATTCCTTCTTCTTTTCTAAATCCAAAATATATTCTGCTTATCATTAAATAAATGAAGTATTCGCATGAATTTATGTCGGTTTTAGTGAATGCATCTATACCCAATTCTTGGCTATTCTCTCTTTCCTGAACCACCTCCTCAAGGCTCCAGTTTTTGTTACTATTAGCGTCCTTCTCACTTTTCTTGTACGTCTTTTTGTTTTAATAGGAATGTTTGATAGGGTATACAAATACCCAGTTACCCTGACAACCACACAAGTCGACACCCATTTCAGCAGCTCGTTTATTAAACGATGTTATGATCCTTTGAATTACGCCGGGAGGCAAATTGGACCGAACAGGAGGCTTCCGTAAATATGTGTTATCCATAGCGTATTTGACACTAAAATAAGCCTCACTTCGTATGATCGCCTAAATAATAGAGAGGGAAATTGAGCCATCATTATGCAGGTTGGTGATCGCGTTGATGACGTCTGTCTTGGTTGAAAAAAAAAGACGACAGCTAAACGTATGAACAATTCTTTAATTGGGTCGTATATTTTCCAAATGACTGTACGAAACGAGTAGAGAGAAGTTTATTTTCAACTCACATGACTGCTTTTAAGGGCTCTAGTACACTTAGATGGGTTTTTTAGACTGTCTTCCTAACGGCAAGCCGGTAATCCGGTGGCTTATCAGAAATTTCGAGCTTTTTTTGCTGACGTCAGAATATACCATATTTTTTTCCTCAATTTTTTACAACCAACAAGCGCGTTTATTTTCTCTTCATCTTTTCTTTTTTTCTTGAAATAAAAAGATGAGCGATTTTAATTTGGTTAATGAGTAAGTATTAAAACTGTTACATTTAACACGACATTCCTCAAACTAATTCCTTCATTTAATAGAATGACCCTTACAATGTCAAACTCAGCCTTTTTCGTTTCGTGTGCCTTTTGGTTCCTTTGGGGAGTTATCACTGTTTTCGTGAAGGAGAAAGTTTTTTCCTTTTTTCTATCGCAGTTAGCTGTTCAATTTGCTAACACTGAGCTAGTTACGGGTAGTAACTACAAGGACGAATATAGTGATGATAACATTATCAACTTCCTTGTCATGAGAAAGGAAAAGGACAAGGAGAACCAGAACAACAAGAACAACAACTTCAAGGCCAACGCAACCCGCGTAAAAGAAAAAGCTGTGTCTTTCGGTTGTGTCTCTTCCTCCCTCACGCCACGAACAGGCTCTGTAGCTCCCCCGCCTGCTGTTGTGAACTTCGTCTGTTTGTCTCTTTCTTGTGCTTGTTCCGCGGGTGCACCATGCACTGTTCGTGGACCCTCCGCTAAACCCGAACCGGTCACTACCTTTGGTGTTGCTTCGTCGTGTGGTCTTTCCCGTCCTTCTTCTTTGTGCTCCGGCACCCTTCCTGACTTGTCGCTCCCTTCCTCTGTTCCCTCTTGGGCTATAGGTTGCGAGTTGATCACCAACGCTTTGTTGGCGAATGATGCTTTGGTTCGTGCGTCTTCTTTTGTGGCAGAAACCCAACTGCCGAAACAAATGTGGACTTCCACCTCGGCTTCTTCCGAGGATGTTCCGGGTTCGGATGACTTTGCTTCTTCTTTGGCCGGTTGTGTGGGTAATATACCTCCTCCCACAGGCGTAGCTTCTCCTCTTGCTGCCGCTTGTACTGGTGTGTCCTCTTTTGTTGTTGGGGAAGACATGTCCATTGGGTCCTTGCCTTTGGTCTCTCCTGTGCTCTTGTCTTTGTCTGATCCCGGAATAAATCCGGTTGATGTATTACAGAACAAGCCGGATGTTGCTGCTGTTGATTTGGGTTTGGGTGGTGCTGTTGTTCCTTTCGTTGCTGGAGGAACTACAGATTCTTCTTTGTATTCTTGTTCTGTTGCAAGATCTCCTCTTTTTGAGGTTAGTTCAGTTGCTCCTGCTCTTGAACCTGATACGGTGTCTTTGAGCTCTTCTTCCCCTTGGTGTTTTCCTGCTTCTGTGGATGTCAATCCCGCTAAGCCGTTCACCTTTGACAACGAGATGGATTGCGATTTTGCTGTGTTTGGTTCCTGGGTTTCGGTGGGCTCGTCGTCGTCTTCTTCCTCTTCTTTTGTGGATGAACACCCATCCCTCAAAAGAAAGTTATCTTACGCCAGTTTCCGTCCTTCGGACGTTGAACCTGAAAGCAAGTGTCAACGGTTGTTTCGTGTGTCTGGTTGCTCCGCTGGAGCCAAAAGAAAGCCTAAGCCTGTTCCTCCTTCTCCTGAAAGTATACTTATCACAAAAGAATCTTCCAGGGCTACCCATAAAACTCTCGTCTCTCACACCGGTCCAACTCACCAGAAAGATGTTGAACATCGTAACCGGGTGAGAGTCAAACGAGAGTTTATGGGTTCCCTGGACACAATCTATGAGGAGGGTAAGTATAATTGTAATAGTATTTTTTAAGAAGGTTTTGACTAAACAATTTTCATTTGGTTTGTAGAGGAGGAAACACCCTAAGGGCTTAAAAAATAATAAAAAATCCCGCTCCCCGGCGGGGGGAGGAAACTCTCCAGAAAGTTTATATTTTTTTTTCTTACAAAAATGACTTCAGACAACTATTTGGATATCAGGGTTATGATTGAGTTTTTAAATTGTTTAACGAATACTTACAGGTTTGGATCAGTCTTTTAAGGATACGAATGGTCCTTCAATAATTAAGAGTGGGTATAGTGTACGTGCAGTATAAAAACTGTAAACCATATTGGAACCAGGATATGTTTATACTACATTAGGAACAGTATCCATTATTCTGTGCTATAGAATGATAACCCTGTACATCGTGATGCCCTTCGTTTATTTGCGAGCGACTTACTAAACGTTTGAGCTCAAGTACAACAGTTGATTGATCACTATGTAAGGGTGAGGTAAGAGAAGGTACTAGGCAACGAATTACTGCTTATTGTCCTTCATATGATATGGAAGACTTGTTCTGCTACCATTGATACTCTAGTAATGCGAAATTCAGAAACAGAATTATGGTCGATAATATAATAAAATAACATTGGGTAGAAATATAGAACCGTATCGTTTTTTCAATCAATTCTGATATTTAAACGTCGATCTTTAGGTATTCCCAATTTTTTGTTTATTAACAAAGAGGCTGAATTTACAATACTCCAAATCCAAGTCTTGACTAGACAATTGGACGAAATTCGCATCTCACTTCAACAACGATTGGCACTTCAACGTATTGACGAAGATTTTGATCATGACCATCGGATTTTTGGCCAACCTAATTCCACAGAATGGCTGCAAGACGCCATTACAGACATGTCGAATGTCCTTCCATGTCTCCCTCATGTCAACAATTTATGTGTTCAGCAGCTTTTGATAAACGATTTTGGATCTACCGCTACAGCCAACACGAAATGGGTCATGCGGCCGAGGCAAAGGAAAACATGTAGATAATCAATCTGGTATTAGCGGGAATAGGAACGCATGGAGGTCGAAGAGGATGTTGATGCTGAAGCAGATGAAGACACAAATGACAGTCGAGGTAATTATTATCAGAAAACCATATTCAATATGCGTCGTGGAATTTTTAAGATAAGGTATTTAAATATGATATATTTGTAAGATTTACTCTGCGCTAATAACTATTAAAATAAGGAAATCATCCAATAACACCAGTTCACTATTTGTAAGAGGGAGAACGGTATCTTGTTTTAAAGTATGAGACACGAACACGTTAGAAAAGCACAATTGAGCTGATAAATCGGTGGTAGGACGTAGAGCAGGTCTTCATTTCGACATGCTTATCAAACTCTTCAAAACTTGGAAAATATGCTTTAAACGACCAAGCCGTGGTATACCTAAAGAGTTGAAGTAATATTATGGTCATGTTTTTTGCACACTAATTTGAAAATGTCATCAGAAAAGTAAGTAAAAAAAAAACAAAACAAAAAACGAATTATACTTTAACATCTTACTAATTTATAATGCATTAATGGAACATACGAAGATATTTTTAATACCCTGGAAAACCACGATAATGAACGTTATCAATATAACACGATATTGCAAAAGAACAAGAACAAGCTTGGACTTGGAATAAAATTTACCTATAAGATGTTTGAAAAATACGACACCAAAAAGATGACAGTAACGTGTACTTTATTGCTACTGCAATGGATCCAATATCCAATGACCAGTATTGGAGGGACAATGATTGGTACGAAGGTGGCTATCTTAAACAGGCTGTGTATATGGTTACGGATGAGCGGGCCGAAAACTACAAGTTCCAAGCGTATATCAAGATTTTCTCACCTGCGGAAAATATGGATGACGACGAAGTATCTGGTTTTTTGGTTCATGACCCTCTTCTGACAAGACACGCTAGCAGCTCTGATCTGACTGACTACTCAATTAGGTTGGTCACAGTTCATTGTTTAACATACAAATTAAATTAATCCGATAATACTCTAGATCAAGGCAAAAAAGGAAGTGCGAAGAGGACGCAGATGTTTTTGAAAACTTGGTCAGTGGTAGTAGCAAGAGAAGATCGACATCCCAGTACGACCTGGACATTCATGAGGACTATCTATTAAGATAAATTGTTTAAACCGTTCGATTACGCAATGGAGGGGAGCAAAATGTCCCAATGACATACTGGAAAAATTTAGAAAGCATGCATCCAAACCTTTCTAAAATGGCACGCGGATTCCTTTCCCCGTCTGCTTCGTCTAATTCTTGCGAAAGGTTATTTAGTACTTGTAAGCATTTTCTTGCACCAACTAAATCTCAGGTAACTGCCGAGAGTCTTAAAGACAGCGTTCTTTTTCACCATTGGTTTAAAGACCGTACTCACTAATAACGTTTTCTTTTTCTTTGTCTTTTTTTTATTATAATTTTTATTCCTGTATTTTTTTATTCTTTTTTTTTTTTTACATCTTATTTACTAGCTTTTTTCTTTTTCTCAATCAATACTTTATTCAATCCCTTTTTATTTTCTTTCATCATTAGTTTTATTTTTTGTAGATTTTCGTTTATTTATTTTTTACTTCAACTTCAATTTCAATAACTAACAAATTTATTATCATATCTTTCTGTAATTAGAATCACTTTTACGTGCACGGTGTGTAATAAATAAGCGAGCGAGTTCGAGCTATCGTATTTGCAACCGAGCCGAGCTTAAGAAACTTCAAGCAAGCCCGAGCTGTAAAAAACCGAATTCGAGCGAGTTTCGACTGGGACACAATCGAAGCTGGCTCGTAAGTTTCGATCTTCATTTCGAACACTAGCGGGGTGCTATTTTTATTATTACTTAGGAAAACAAATTGATCTCGTTATAAACAGAGAGGCAATTAACTTCCTTGGCTGCTTTTGAATCACCGAATCTCGAAAGGGAATTTGCAAAAAGATATATTCAAAAAGAAAAAATATATCGCTGGCATGAATGCGTCCTTACTTCTAAGGGATCAAATTAAACCAATTCTAACAGAACTTTATTGTTTGATTTGTTTGCAATACCGAATTGAATGTGGCTTCTTCTCAATCTGAAATGTTTAAATGATTACTTCAACTTGTTTATCAGATTTTAAAATGTAGTGTAAGACGTCTAAAAAACATCATGTTAAAAGGATATTCATGATTCCAATCAAAAGGTTCCTAAGAAATTTTTTGGAATCGAATAGCTCAATTTCAAGATTTTGTTTATAGGTCTAAAAATAAACTTTTTGATAACAAAACGCACGATGCAATCGATACACGTAACTATGAATGCCCCCTAAGTATTGTATTCAACTCCATGATAAAAAATCTCGGATGGATATTGGACAATTTAAGGCTTATCGATAGATTGTGGACATTCGACGAGTCATGTCCATACTTACTGTGTGAAATTACCTAATGTGGACATATTAAAATTGTACATAATGGATATGAATAATAAGTCGCTATCATAGATGTGTCGGTTAGAATGGTCACAAGATCCAATACCCCTTAAAGAATCTAAGTTATATTCCATTCGGAATAAGAGCACAATCCGGTTTTAGTTGATTGATACTCTATGAAAAAATACATGAGTACTCATTACTTTTAAATAAGCAACGAGAGTACCACTTTATATTAGCATAAATAGTAACCTGAATTATTTTCCCAACATCTTTGGCACTAAACGTTTGATGTAATTATAAACATAATTATTTGCTTTGTTTTACTTGGTCTACATATTTGTCAGGATCGAATCACGCTAGTAAATCGATTGAGGTAAGTGGAAACTCTTCGGCATCAGTTATTCGATGATTATAAGCCTCTAAAGTGACCATCATGTATTCATTTTCTGATAACAGCGTAAAAGAGTTGGATCGTTGAAGCTCCTGAACATCCTGGGGGTCTGATTTGACAGGGGTGCTACTGTCTTTTCGTAAAATTATCGTCCACATTGAGGGTAGAAAGCGGCTTACTTAAAAACAATTGATGGTTTGTAAATAAACTTGTTCTTTGTTACGAATTATTTGATTTATCGGGACCGCCGAGACAACGCCAAGAATTACAGCCGTGTTTCTTATACTGGTTCCACGTGTTACTTAAATTTAAACTTTTATGACAATTCGTACGGTAATCCTCATCTGTGTAACTTATACACAATACGATTTCAATTAGATCTCATTTTTTAAGGCAAAAGTACTGATTACATGAAACTATCTCGTCAATCAGGTTAGCAAAGGATCTAAATTATTCATTTTAGATGTTCTATCAATATAGTTAACTCGATTGGGACAAAAAGCTGTGTTTATTTGTCATCTCAATTGATTTTGACTTCTCTCACGCTATGGAATCGACAGAAATAATCGAACAAAGTAGCCTGTAGTTTGGCAACTACCAGAAAGGCAATTTGGAAAGGTCGAGACTAACATTGATGTTACACTGAAGGACCGCAACGGCGGCGAAGAACTCTCTACCTTTACCAAAAAAAATATGAGTCTCCTGAGCGGCAGCAGCTGGTTGTTCATTAAAATAACTGTGGTAACTTTACCCGGGTAATAATCGGCAACAAGCGTATCCAGACGGGTATCAAAGAAGAAAGCCCATATTAGATGAATTTTGGTATTTAAGTTAAATATCCCATGTCATTTTTAATAAAGTAAGGAAGACATGCTTATAAATACTGTTGCTATGAATGGCTTGGTTCTGGTCTTTAATGTCAGTAAGTGTTACGTAAATGGTGTCTTCTAGAAAGATGTTAATTCGTGATTTTGAATTAGGATCATTTCGGTAGGCTCGATGAGGTTGAGCTTGTCCTGCAATATTTCTGAAGGAGCTCGTTAGTGATTTTGAATGGCCATGAATATGGCTACCATGTGAAAATGAGGGTACCGCTATGATTTTAAAAGGAAAAAGCTTTGTGAATCACACTTAAGTGTAAAATCATGTATTACGTTAGATTGTCGGACTTTTATTGAATAACACGTCATCAATGACCAGAGAAATACCTATATCAATTTTTTTTTTTTTTTGGCTGTGTGAAATACAAGTATTTCTTTCCATCGTAACAGAATTACCAATGGTAGAAGTTATTTTAAACGGCCGTTTTAAAAAGACATCATTACTGGGAAAAGGATCTTATGGCACCATCTTCAAAGGTAAATGTTTCACATGTTGACATTAGTTTTGTTTTCGCAACTAATTATGTTCAAAATTTAAGCATTTGATTTTCAAACAAAACAGGATGTCGCGATTAAACAAGAAAAAATAAATTCCAAAGTACCGCAATTACGCAGGGAAAAGGAATTTTACGAAAAAATTGGAAACCAACACGGCTTCCTACGAATGATAAGCTTTTTTGAAGAAAGCGGTTTTCGATATCTAGTATTCACTTTGGTAGGAAAAGATCTTTTTGATCAAGCGGAAATACATGGAGGAAAATTAGGCTTAAAATCAATAGTCCTGATTGCCAAACAGCTCGTACGTATGAAGTTGTAAACACATTTTATTTTTTCATTAATTTTCATGCGACATATTGTTTTTTTTAGGTTGATCGTATTGAATATCTCCATGACAAAGGTACTATTCGAATGCTGAAAATAAAATGTTCGAATGCTAACAGTTTTTGTGCAATTAGGAATATTACATTTGGATCTTAAACCAGAGAATATTGCTATAGGGGCCAACGAGAACGACCGAAATACGGTATATCTACTGGATTTCGGTTTAAGCAAGTACTACAGGAACGGCAAAAGTCACATCCCTGCCGCAAAAAAAGTTCCTTTCAAGGGCACAATTTGTTTTGCTAGTGTGAATGCGCACAAAAAACTACGTAAGTGTAAATTTCTAACATCACTTCATTCCAAAAGATATTTACAGCAATTTTTTAGAACAATCACGACGAGATGATATTGAGTCTCTGGTATACGTTATCGTATACTTAATGAAAGGAAGTTTACCATGGATCGATTTCAAAAACAATTACAAAGGATCCAAACACCGACAAGTATTAAAAGAAAAAGAGAAACTTACTTCAAATCAATTGTGCAATGGCTTGGAAGTAGAGTTTGCAAAAATTCTCGATTATGCCAAATCCTTATCTTTCACGCAGAAACCTGATTATAAGTTTGTTCAACAACTGCTGGATCGTATTTTGGAGAATAATTGCTTCCAGGATGATGAAATCTTTGATTGTTTAGTAAGTAAATGATTTCTTCATTATTTTAACTATCATATACTCACACCTTTTTAAGAAAAAATCAAATTTAAATCAGAGAACAAGCCAATATCACAGATGTCCGGCCAAAAAACGACCTTTGGAGCCCAATGACAGGCAACAACTCCAACAAAATATGAAGAAACGCCGAGTAGGCAAACACAATAAAGATTAGTCTTTTAAAATTTGTTACATGTATGTATCCATACCGTACCGCGGGTGATAAACCAATAGTCACGGAAGCGGTTTATATGACTCTGAAATTAAATAGCAAGCAAAATTACGCTGTATCAACTGTGCAACAGTTTTTGCGGTGTCACAAAGTATGGTCAATATCGGAGGTAAAGGCCCAAAAAATGTCATGAATCAACCTACTGTGCTTTTACTCTGAATTTACCGAACGTTGGAAAGACCGCCCACTTCTTTGAAAGCAATTGGCTATTGTGTGAAGTTAAATTGCCCCCAAAAAAACTATTTTGCGCGAATGTTTGAACTTAATTCACCCACCTTTTAGAACGTAATTTGCCAATTTCGTACAAATATTTTTACCAGCTCAGTAAAATTTTATAATATTATTCAAAACGAATGTTTTTCAATAAGAAGATTGAGGCAGAATTGTAGGTGCATCTGGAGAAGAAGCATCAAAATTTGTCGTAGAACTCTCAGTTCGCATGACGAAATCGAAGAATCTCAAGAACTATACCAAAATAAAAACGTAACTACAGATAATGAAGAAACTAAGGATATTGTCATGTCAGAAGCAGAGAAAAGGGTAGAAAGACCAACTGTATACAGATCAAAAATGCCTGAGTCATTTCTATTTCATTCAGGGAAATCTCATAAAATTGTCTGAAGCTGCCAAAGCGGCAAACATCAACTATGAGACTTCAAGAAAGTAGAAATGTGCCTACGATCAAGATCGAGATAAGGGCATTCCATTTAAAAAACCAGTCGCACGTCAAACAGACCCGATAGCAGGCTAAATTAAAACCAAAATCCTTACCTTAGGGCCGTTTTTGACGAAAACCCATCAGCTGTCCTTCAAGATACGGTGGAAAATCTGACCAAAAGCTTTGAAGGTCTGAAAATAAATAACGTAGAGTTGCAGAGTTTATGAAGGAGGATTTCAAACTCAGTATCAACGTAGTTACTCCTTACTTTCTAGCCAGAATTACCAACAAAACATTGGAGGCTCGTGCTAAATTTGGTATTGAATGGCCTGCTGAAGAAATGGATTTTGTGAAAAATTGTGTTCTCCTTGATGAATCGGGTTTCGACATAAACATGCGCCGTTTAAGACCTCTGTCACAACCAGACACTAACGCAGTTATTGAGTCACCTTCTGCGAGAGGGGTTTCGCGTATCGTAATCGGTGCGGTATCAGCATTTGGGGATGGTAATCTGAGTATCATAGATCTAGGTAACGTAAAGAGAAGAAAAGTGGTAGGAGCCACTAAGAGTAAGGTACCTGGTAATGCAGTATCAGCTGGTCATTACCTACGGTTTATAAGTGACACCATGGATATCATGGACGAATTTATAAATATGAATGGATTTCACATTCGTATGGACAATGCGCCAATTAATAGTCATAGCCATGATGAACCTTTGATTGACGAAATAGGTTATGTACCCGTTTACTTACCTTCTTATTCACCTGAGCTAAATCCTATTAAGATGTTTTGGAAAGTTTTAAAAGATAAGGTTAAATGTGGTAGACTTTGCAGTTTAGAGATTCTTACTATTAGAATAGTTGAAGGCGACCACGATGTTCCCATCGAACAGATTCCATATAGATTATCCCGCCTTCTGTCAATACTCCTCCCATATGTTTAATGAAAAAATTGTTATAAAAATTTTTTGACCATTAATTTGACCATTTTATTTATAAGAAGTAAGAAAATCAGTCTTTTTTCTAGGCAATTTAACTTCACCCAATTGGACAACTTTTTTCAAAAAAATGGGCTGACTTCTCAAACATTCTGTAAATTGAGAGTTGGAGCACAGTACGATACCATATATGTCCGGAACATATTTTTTATTTGGAAACTATTGTATGATTTTGTTCAGAATCATATTATTTCATGTTGACAAGTTCGAAACTAACTCTAGACCTTTGTACCTAGACCATACGAACACATTTTACCGTGATCGCATATGCCGTAAATCATATTACTTATCTGTGTCTTTACAGCATGCGCGATTTCTAGTTGATCTAAACTTCGTAATTGGTTTCCAATTATCCTTTATAATTTTCCAGACAATTTTACAAGCTAAATATTGCTTGAAACACTTCACCAGTGGATGCGAACTATATCTTATTTGTTACATAGCTTTCAATCTCAAAGACGTATCCCAGTGTGCAAACCGTTATTGACACCTATCCCTTATGATCTGATGTTAATACTCGACTTTAACCGAAGGCCGTAATTCCCTTGGATAGAAATTAGAGCAGATAGATGTTAGATACTTTATTTATTATGGTTGTTCTGGTTCTTTTCCCTGGACTTAAAGCCATCTTTCTGAGTAATGAATATCTTTTGTTGAATTAAATTACTTTACCATTTACTTAACGTGCCTCGAGTTTTAAATAGCGATTTTTTGGATTTTGTTTCAAATTTTTTTTTTCGAAATCGAAATGGTGGCATGTGTTTTTTTTTTTTTTTTGTAGAATACCTAAGCTAGACATACATCTGAATGTTCATTCTTAATGGTTTTGACTCATTGTGACCATGCTCATTGTGCAATTTGTTTTTTATTAAGTCAATAAACCAGTATCAAGTCTAACATTTCTGTGAGATAAATAAGACTTGCTGACAAAGTTTTTTACCTCCTGCACGACTTCTCTACCGTCACTACAGTTACTATATGCTTCAATGTAGTTCATAGACCTTTGAAAAATTTTTTTATATGAACTACATTGGAAGCTTTATCCAAATAGCTTGATAAGTTATCATCAAGAGACTTGAATGTGTAATCACATCTCAAACGTGCCTCCCTTTTGGCGGAACCCCAGTACATTTCTATCCAGTTGCATTCACAATGATATTTTGGATATGACTCAAAAATGTGACCTGAGTCAATAACGGCTTGCTGCCAAGCCGACTTTTGCGCCACAAAGTCGGGTCTACTTTCAAGTAAGTGACGAGCACAACACATTCATCTGTGGCCTGGCTCCTTCGACTTACATAGCATTTTCCAAGCCTTGCCTTCCAGATCACAACCAAGCCATTGACCTCTTTCCTCCAAAATCTTTCGAATACCTTTAAAGTATCGTGTCTCCTTTGTCTTCACGACATACCCCAGTCTGTTGGTGACACTGGTCTTCTTGATGTAAAAGAAAGACTGGTCCAAGCGGGTGCCATCCGTTAAAATTACAGTCGCGTCTTTGAACTGATACTTTTCGTTAACTTTGTATGGCTTCTCATTAAGTGTCATATGACTTGCAACAAGAGCATCATCACCGAATGCATTGTGATTGGAACTGTTGTCACAGAGGAAAACAGCTTGACAGCCAGGGTGGAGCAGCTTAAACAAAGGGATTGCATCGTCTTGAAGCTGCTCCAACATGTCAGTGTACTTCCAGTACCCTTCTCTGCCCACACCTGCTTTAACAAATCTTCTAGAAGTCCAACCAGCACTCTTCATGGTTCCATGGCAAGGGCATTGAAATTCACTGACCATTATTGAAGATCCTGGGCCCTTCTTTCTCATATGGTTCTCACCTTCTGACAACCACAAATCATCCTTACCATCATTTGCATAAAATGTGGATTCATCGTGCGTAACAAACACAATTTGTTTTATACCTTCATCTACAACTGGCTCAAGAATCTCCTCCTCATTGTCACCAGCATAAAATTCTGACTTTTCATGTATTCGACCATTCTTTTAGACCATTCATCTCGGTAGTTGATCACATCTTCTCTGTCATGGCCATCGAAAAAAATAGTCTTTTTATTTTTTCGGTATGAATATTCCCATTCGTACAAATAACGGGAAATTGTTGTCATACTTAAGTCACTTTCAGCCACACCAAGAACAGAAGGAATGATTTGCTCGTCGATAATCTTTTTAATGATAATCAAGGAACGAAGAGCTGGATTCATCTTTCGAATTTCTTCCAAAACGGCCATCTTGACATCCGAGTCAGTTAAAAGTGATACTCTCTTAACATGGGCGCCTTGCGAGTGGTCAGAAAGCTTACCCTCGTCAATGAACTCCTTTGTCCACTTGACAATGGTCATCCCACGGTATTCCTATGAATTTTGGGGCCAGAATTTTTTGGCTGCTTCTTCTGAAGCCAGTCCTTTCTTTTTTCCACCCAAACGATTCAAGCAATATTCGTACACAGATAAATACCTAGCATTGTTGTATGATGCACGAGCATTATCGTCGTTCTTCTTACTCATTACGGGTAAAATAAGAGCCTTGACAGCAGGCATGATTTTTTAGATGCCTTCGATTTCTTTTTCCGTGTGAGGAATGAACTTTGTTAATTGCTGAGTTTCTACACTTTTTTCAACAGTAGATCCAAAACGTTGAAGAGTCTGGGCTGGATCTACCTTTGCAGCCTCGGCATTCTTTCTCCATTTTGTTGTTCTGGATGTACCAGTGTACATTAGTGGTCTTTTACTTATTTCTGTATTGCTATCTGAAATAATATCAAGAGAACTCGCCTCAGCTCTTACAACCTCGGCTTGCTCGACTAGTTGATCGTGATTTAATTCAATGGTTTCCCATTCAGCGAGTACCACTTCGGCAGATTGAATACATCCATCTTCTCTTCTAAGTCTGTTTCTAATAGCCTTTTGTTTTTTGTTAGGTCTGGGCATGTTATGATAGAAAAATTGCAAAAAGGATAAAAAGGAGCATTTAACATTCGTCAGACGCGTAAGATTGTCCCCGTTTGATTTTAGGAGGCGACAATGAAAAGACTCTCAGCATTTATTTTTCTATAAAGTAATAAAGGTACCTTAAGACATGATTGTATACAGTTTTAGCTACCTAAATTTATATTTAAACAATTTGTAGAGGATTTATTTAAAAAACCTTAAAACTTTAAAAATATGTCAAGTCGGCTCACCCAAAAAGGAATATGTATCAGGGGTAATATTACATGCGCGACATAGTGGTGTAACGACCGAAAATGAAAGAAGTCGTAAATACTTTACTTTTTTCTTATAAGTTAAAAAAAGCAATCATAGGACATTCTTGTACATAGTTTCTCTTTTGTTTTATGCAACTAAATATTTCATAGAATTTATTTTGGGAAAACCTTAAGCATTTACAAGATCTGCCATGTTAGGGATTCCAGTGGGACTGGGTTTTTTTTGGGGGAAAAAATTTATGACACATTTCTCAGTAGGAATAAGGCCATTCTATTGGCTGAAATTTACATGAACGGAGAATGAACTTAATGGGGTGTGCATAGTAGTGTTTCAAATCTCCAACCCCACTTATACGTCTTCGCTTAATTTTTTGAAAAGCGACCAACTTTGATGTCCTACAACTTTTTTTTTTGCAGTAAAAGTATTTTTTTATTCATAAGATATTGTTTATAAAGACTCCTTAAATAATATCTTTTGATTCGCATTGGTATATCGGTTGATTTGGGAAAGTTTTAGGCAATTAAAAATACAAAAAAAAAATCGCTATTTAAAACTGGAGGCACGTTATGTCAGCCACCAGGTTTTGCTCCCTCTGTTTACCTTAGTTGGCGACATCAACATTCAAAAAAATCGCAATCGGAGATATCGGACCTTGGTCATGCCGTAAATCTACTGGACTAAACAAAAGATTAGTGTCCGTGTGGTATTTGGCAAAGAAAATAAATTTGAGAAATAATGAGATAAAACTATATCTTTATTCGAAGTACAAATAGCTAAAATAACTCTGCTGCTATGACCTAATTGATTGTTTTTATATTACACCACTCTGCAGGGTTTTAATGACGATTCAAATTTTCTAGTGTCATAACAGGTTTTTCCTTTTTTCCCCGTCATGTGTTAAATGAATGCAACTAGTTACATACATGTGACGAGTTTCGACGAGGGTCAGCGAGAAGCAGCGGCAAAAAAGATAAGATTAGCAGAGTACATGGGCAGGTGTCAAAATGCCATCACGAGGATCAACACTTTTAATTTGAGCAAGGTGTCGCCATGTTATATAACCTCAACTTGGAATATAAAATTTATTAAATTAAACCATGCATATGACATATATGATATTTTTATTGTTTGTTATTAGAAAAACGTGGGATTTGTTGTTAAACGTAAGAACAATTTCATTGATCGTTTTGTACTTTTCTTACCGATGTGGAGATCTTTTTCCTCTTCAGTAGCTTCTTCAGAACTGTTTTCCCCAACATTATATTCCTCCTGTTGATCCTTACGACATTTGAACATCTTCTTCGATTTTTGACTCGGCATGGCTAACGCTTCCTCTTTTTTTGTCCCATAATTGCTTCGTAAAATAATATCTTCGTCATCTGTTTGTTCAATTCAAAAAGAAAGTTGTTCAAGATAATACAGACATTAATTCATACGTTTACGAACTGATGATCACCTCTGTCATTGATTCGAGTAGGAAGTAATTATAGCGAATAAAATCGTTCTTTTAAAATCTCCAAAAAATGCTCGCTCTTGATACGCATCATTGCAATGTACTTATCAAACTTTTCATCGTCTGCAGGCATGTGTTCACCATGAGATTTCTTATGGATAGGTACCAAACATTTGTAGGCTTGGTACCCACCTTCTCCAAGAACGTACTCATCTCCTTGACGAAGTCATCTTTGTTTTTATAGAGATGGCTTTGCTTCAACACTTTCATGGCGTGCGAGTTTCCAAACTACCTACAGCCAAAGTAGCAGATGTTTCGATTGCGTTCACAGATTGCAACTGTATTCATGCACTAGGTTGATTTCCTCCCATAATACTCATCCTTTCTATGACAGGGAGATTCACATGTAAGATCAATTTGGGAACCCTCAATAATCCCAGGTAAGTACGGAGACCCAAAGCGGTTTTCATTTGCATTTTTAATTTCTTTCTTTTCAATTTCATTCGGCCAGTATATGAATTGGTTCTCAAAAAACATCATGACCTCAAAGAAACGGGCGGTGAAGTTTTCGATACTTCCAACTATAAAGATTTGGTTTAAAGTTAGTGGCATTTATAAAATATTAAACTAAATTTATTACCTCGAACACCACATCGCCTAGCCAAACCACATTGTCCCGCCCCATTACCATTACTTCCAGGTTTCTCCCAGACAACTACTACTTCTAACTTGATCAATTGATACTGCATTGTCGTTATATTTGTCGGCTACCGAACTATTTGATATATGTACAACTACTCAATCAATCCCAAAGATATGACCACAAACATTTCTTTAAATACTAAATATCCGGAGAACGTTTTTGCTTTTCACACATTATTTCGAACTTACAGAAAGTTACGTCATTTAAAAATTGGCTAACTGGCGAAAATAGGAATGATTCTGAAAATTGATATTCCAAAGCAGAAGAATTGATTTGTCAAAATTAACAATCCGTCACTGATGTGTTCACCAGTACATTTTGTACCGAATAATGTGACAAAGGAAAAAATACCCTTCTACAGTAACGCAATTATTCAATGGAAAAACATTTTAGTCGGAATACCAGTAACATTGCTATTTTATTCAGAAACATCAGTTAAAATGTCCTGCAAATATTCAACCATGACTAACCAGTATTCCTCCAGTAGGAATTTTTTTTTTTGAAACCAGCCGTTACTGTAGAATTGTTTTTCTATCGTTTTTATTTTAATTTTTTATTTTACCTCTCATTTTTTTATCGGGTTCCCTTTCTAGCAGGAAGGTCAGAACTGGAATTCTTACAAGTCGGATTCTTTAGAAAGAAGTTGTATCTTCTCTCGTAAGTCCTCCAACTTTTCTTTCTTTTTCTCCATCTCGATTGACTCCTCCAACTCCGAGTGGGATTCCTCCACATCCAATTTCTGAAGAGGTTCCTTTTCTTCCGATGCCTTCTCAGAACTGGGCACGTCCCTGAGAGCCATCTTGTGAAAAGGTTTCACGATTTCCATAGATGGTTGTTTTTTCCATTGTTGTTGTTTTTTCCATTGTTGTTGTTTTAAAAATTTGAGAAAGGAGAAACAACCTCCAACTGTTTTGTAGTTTTCATATACCGGTAACACTTTTAAATTGACTGTGTTGTTTTAAGGTACGATTCATTTAAAGATAATTTAACAAATCGTTTAATTAAATAATCAATGAGATTGAAGCAAGCTTTGATGTAGCATACCAAAATACGCTTGTACACTGCTATACAACTTTTCCTACTACAAGTATATCATTCTATATTAAAGAATTGCATGATTAGTCTAAATACGATATACCAAATGCTTTACTACCGACTTACGATAGCACTAATCGAGAAGAGAATCTTTTCAGATCAGATCAAGAATTGTAAGAAAGAGGAACTTAATATCAAAAGTTCTACTAATGTATTGCTTACCATGGAGAGAATAGAAAAGATATTAATATTATGGTTCATTTAATTATATATTGATATACGTTAGTGATCTGGTAAAGTGTATGAGTGAATGGATACCTACTTTCTTCAACCAAATATACAAATCTTTTAAAGATTTTGTAATTTTATGTATTACAAAGTCAACAAATAAAGGAGAACTACAACTATTATGTTCTACTGCAAATTACACTAGCTAAACCAGTATGCTTCTTTTACACCAACAGTTGCATGATCTCATAAATACGTGTCTCCTAAAACCGATGATTGTTAGGATAGTCGTACTTTTGATCGACTGATATGGGATAACGTTAACTGGAAAAAATTCTAACAAGCAGTACTAAGTTGAGCAGGCGGTAAACAATGTATACATTTATTCCAAAACCAGAAATGGTTGACTCATCATTAAAAGACTGCAATATATTGGGATCATTTTTTAGTAGTCGCATAGTTTTTTTAGTCTTCTTTCTTCTCAAATAATGATATACTTTTATGTCATTATTTATGAATTGTTTTAATTTCGTCAAATACCATAAATAAAAATAAAAAACAAGCACCAATAGGTTGTTTGGTCATTTCGAGGTATTAAACACAAAGAAAAGTTTGCACCGGTGCTCGAAAAAAAATGTCTACACCCACGTCTTTTTTTTTTCTACGTACTTTTTTAAAACACGTGATTTTTTTTAAACAAATAACACGTGATCTACGTACTTATTCTTTTTTTTTTTATTTTCTACGTACTTTTTTATTTTTTCAGTAACGTTTTTCCTTAAATAAAACTTTTAAAATGTCGATTACTACTTTTAAAACTACAACTTTTCCTACCGTAGGTGATACTTTTGCCTCCGCCGAGGAATTTAAAGACGCCTGTTTTGATGCTGCCGCCGACCAAGGTTTTCAGCTATTCATCCGGGACAGTTCACCCATTGGACATGCTAAAAAGTCAGCCTTTTTCCATTACGCCTGTGTATTCAGCAACAAGTACAAGGCCGTTCGTACCGAGAACTCTCGCAAAAGAGTTAAAGTTACAATGACTGGAACCTGCGAATTTTTTATCAGAGCAGTTTTGCCCAAGAAGAATGGAGATCGTTGGATCGTTAAAAGCCACAACGATGTCCATAATCATGACATGTTGGAAGACGACGAAAAATTATGTCTTGTCAACAACCGCAAGCTCCATTACGAACAGCAACGTACGATTGAAGAGATGCACGTTGCAAACGCCAAGACATCGGCTATTGTCGCGGCCGTAAACAACGTCAAGTGCACAAAGACGAAAGTGATTGCAAAGGACATCACCAACCAACGTGCTCTGTTGAGACGTGCTTTAAACGAAGGTGAAAATCAACATCACATGAATCCCTTCATTCGCAACTTAGAAGAGAAGGGTTATACTTTGTCAAGCAAGTATGAGGAGAATGGAAGGTTGACCCATTTGTTCTTTGCCCATGTTAGTGCGGTAAACAACATTCGTCAATGCCCCGAAGTACTTCTCGTTGACGCCACATACCGTACTAACATGTTTGGTTATCCCCTCATAAATGCCATTGGTGTCAACAATATCAGCAATGGATCGAAGAAGGGTTTAATGAATTATTCCATTGCTTTGGCCTGGGTTGCGGACGAAACCAAGGTGACTTATGAGTGGTTTTTTGAGACACTCAAGACAAAGGTAATGTTTTGACATGATGCATGAAAAAAAAAAATCTAACTTTTTATCCTTCAATCTTTGTATTATTATTTTTATTTTATGTTATCACTCTCATTTAAATTTGAAATAATTATTTTATTTATAATTTCTTGTTTTTGTTCATATATTAATAACAATGCAGATCTACCAGAATGCTGGTACCTTACCAGAAGTGATTATCACTGATAGAGCTGCAAGTGTTCGTAGTGCCCTGGATAATATCTTTCCAGAAGTCAATAAGATGATTTGTGTTTGGCACATTATCGCTCAAAATGTCAAAGCCAATTGTTTTAAGTTGTTTCCCGACACAAAAGAGTATGAAGCCTTAGTTAACTTATTTTGGATGTTACATGGTAGCAAAAACGATGCTGAAACTATCGCCAATGTCAATAACATCAAAAAGCATGCATTGAATGCAACAAGAAATGTGGAAAAGATTGTGGATTTTGTTGACGAATTGTACAAACAACGTACTTCTTGGGTCAAGCAGTACACAGATAAGTTTTCCCACATGGGAATTTATACGACCAGTCCTGTCGAAGCAGCCCACAGTGCATTGAAAGGAAATAATCGTCAAATTGCCAAATGTAGCTTGGCCACAACATTTGCTCCAATTAGATATGGTGCTCGCCAACCAGAACATCAAAGCTGTCATGGGTAAAGGTTACTCGACGTTATCGGCCGATCCTTTTGTTTTAACCAACCCAATGTTTCGTGAATTGGTCAAGGTGGTTAGCAGATTTGCAATTGAGAAGATTAGGGAGCAAGTACAAATGTTCAAGAAAGAGATCAGTGATCGCAGCTTGAGACCTTGTACAGGAGTTTTCAGTACTGTCATGAAGCTACCTTGTAGACATATCATATACAAGGAAGAATATGATCAGGTATTTCAGCAGCCAGACAAACAGTAATGGATGGGACAGTCTGGTTATCCCGTAAGGATGTTGTCATTCCTCTCTCTTCTGTGGACGCAAGATGGATTGTTGGAAAATTGGCCTTGAGCAATAACTCGACCTCTCTTGAGAGTGTACACCAGTTGTTGTCAGCATGTATTATTTTGTGTTTATAGACAAATTATTTAACTGTTAACAAGCCCATTTTAAACTTTAATTGAAATGCAACTGACACAATTTTGCACTAGCTTCGACAGGCAATAGAAGAAATGCCATTTGAGCACGTACGAAAAGAAAAGCTTGATGTTATCAGCCAAATGGTGGACAACATCAATGCTAATCTGGATTTCAAGGTCTTACAGCCTTTGAAAAAGAAGGAACAAGTAGTCAGTAGTCGTAAGTTGACATAAAAATAATATTATATTCAGTTTATCAGTACTTATAACTCCTTTTTTAGAAAAAATTTCAAAGACGGGGAGAATTTTTTCCCAAGGTGAAGCCGCTGAGGTTAGACTGAAGAAGGTGAACAAACAAAAGCATCTACTACAAAGAAACTCGCGCAAGTGATATTCGATGGTTCTACCATCATTGTTGACCATATCAAGCCTTTTGTAGCCTTGTTCTCCGTCTGCATGCTAAATCACGTCGCTTCGGTGACAAAAGTTCTTGGGGATGGAAATTGTGGTTTTCGTTCTGTTGCTGCCTCCGTAGGAAAAGATGAAGTGAAAAGAATTGCGCTGTCTCTTGGTGTTGAGCTCTCGGGTGACTTTAAGAAGGATGAGGATTCCTAAATGGATGTAAGAAATTGCCTATTAAAACAGCTAACCAATAATGCATCATATTATATTACCTGCTTCTTTGCCGGTTGCATTTCGGAATACCAGACATTATTACAGTCGATAAGTGTCCCTGTAATGGGCGAATGCGAGAAAGACAAATGGATGATTATGGGATCTACAAGTAATTATGATTACAATAACTATATTTAAGTGCTATCATACTTATTAATGTAAGCTTAGGTTATCTCATTGCTGATGTGTTCAGCCGCCCAGTTTATTTTTTTCAAAGAAGGAGTCAATAACCATACTTCCAAACTGCATTTAAATGTAAATAAACCAGTCAGCTTCGTATTATACGATAATCACTACACACCTATATAATTGAAAAAAAAAACTAGCTGTTCTCTTCCAGCATTATACCACAATTTACAAAAAAGATCTCTTCAAACATCCAAAAACCGGAATAGACTTGTGGAGACAACAATTAAGGCTACACAAAACATAATAAAAACAACAAAGGTACTGACTTGACTAGCAAATAAGACATACCATGGGTTGATCTCTCAAAAGAAAACCAACAAACCAACAGAAATCAAAAACAATGTAAAACAAAAACGACCCGAAATCAGCAAAAAACGTAAATAAATCAAAAACAACAAGAAAACAATATAAATCAAAAAGAAAAAGAAAATAAAATAAATCAAAAAGAACAAGAAAATAATATAAACCAAAACAAGAAGAAAATAACATAAATCAAAAACAACAAAATCAAATAAGAACCCATAGCTACAGGAAAATACACAACCACAGAAACAACATTAGACACAACAAAAGCAATAACAGCAGACCCAGCAACAAAAGCAACAAAAGCAGCATTAACAACAACAACAAAAATTATCTACAATGAAATACTGTGAAAACCCAAAATTGTTGTGGAAGTACCCTCACATATTTCATCAATCGAAGCAATTGGAGCTATCAAAGCAATTAATTCTCCTGACCAGACCGAAACTGAGTTTTTTTGTCATAAATGCCAAGATCTCGTCTTTAAAAGTAACAACATGCATTCCCCCATTATAGATGCTTATTATAAATTGGATACCTTAAAAAAAGAATACACACACAAAAATGTATGCTGAAGACAACAAATACTCAGGAAACGTCAAGAAATCCAAAGGCCAATATAAAACAAATACACAATATATACGAACCTAAACTCAGAGAGTTATGAAAATTACATACTATTGAAGAACAACGTCAATTAATTTTAAAGTATTTCTGCGAATGTTTTACATTCGAATAACTTGGCCACCAATCCAAGGAGCGGATTAAAAATGCAATCATCTACAGCCTTATATCTGGAAGAGACCAAAGCCAATTCGAATACACAAAATTTAATATTGAGGCTGCTGGGGGTTCAGCTAATTACAAATTGCTCAACCTGTTTTACGCAAACAAGCACCGTAGTAAGGTAACAAATTATTAAACGCGAAAAAAAATGCAAATTACTTAAATATTATATATCATTTAGCCAGGAAATTATCGTCAAATAGGCTATGAAATTATTAGCAAAGCAACCATATACATGTTTTCGCATGAATCTTACAAAGGGTCCGGTGCACTAAAAGCAACTGGTTTAAGTCACCAATAATATTTTATAACTGTCATCGTCCCTGAAATTGCTGGTTGGATTATCGCTGAAGATGAAGTTGTGACATATGAAGATGTAATTGTAATTATGGAAGAGACCTATAAAGTTGGATAGCTTTGATATCCGTTTGACTTCGAAGCCGACTTTTTGGAAGACTAAAAGTTAAAACAATTTAAATTATATCTCATACTCATACAAAAATGAAAAAACACAAAGATCTGATTATATTTTTTCATACATGAATTGATTATGTGAGATAGGACACGCAAATTAAAAACACGTCGAAGAACACAGTATGTTGAAAAAAAAAACAGCGTCGAGAAAAACAAAAAAGCACTTTCAAAAAAAAAGGCACGTAAATAAAACATACGTAGAAAAAAAAAGTAAAATTAGAAAAAGTACGAAAAAAAAAACGTTTGTAAAAAAATACTGAAAAATAAAGTACGTTAGTCACGACTTACTTTTTAAAAAAAAATTAGGTGATTTAAAAAGTAGGTGTAGTCATTATCCGTAGAAAAAAAAAAGGACGCAGGTATACATAAGTATTCTTCATGAAAGGCACGACGTCCTTATACTATAGTTTATATGTGAAAGTACTTTGCTCAAAGAGTTACCTTTTTTAAGTTTTAATACAGTGCATCTATTTTATCCTGAATAATTCTTGGCTCCGATTTTTTAACAAAAAGAATTGTGCTATAACCTAGATGAATTGAACATGTATCAAAAATCCGGCTCTAATACATTCTTTGAGCCGGCTTTCTCCGGCTAAATAAATTCCCGTCGCGGATTTAAAAATATTTTAAATCTCTTTTTCGTAAATCTAATTCTGACCAATCACCAGAGCAATAGATTTTGGCGGAAGGTACCAGAAACTTTGACATTTGTGCAACATGATCTTCTACTTCAATGCCTAAATTAAAGAGACAAGGACGCCATCTTCAAAAAATGCGCGAACATCGCAGTATAGACAATAAACCAACGGTAGAAATAATCAGTGATGAGCCTCAAGATGAGCCTCAAATTATGCCCTTGGAGCAAGATAAAAAGGAAAATGGTAATAAACTTCTAACAGTTTTTTTTTGTTATTAGTACAGATATCTAATAAATAGTCGCTTCGTCTTAACCCACAGCTTTTGAAAAAATTAACGGAAATCAAGCAACGTCTTTGTACAGTCGTGGATTTGATGTGTGTGATAGACATAAAAGAAGAAAATTTCAAAAGAACAAAGAAATGGCTTAGGGAAATACATCTATTCTCCGTTTTTTTAAACCAATCGAGGAAACAACACCAGAAAAAACTGAAATGGAACAGATTGCCGAATCTCTTGTTACTTTGGATACGGAATCGGGACCAACAATTAATGCTCGCTCTGAGCAACAAAAAAATGGTGTTGATGAAAACTCCAAGTATCAAGCTGTCCATCTGTACTTGTCACTTCGCTTAAAAGGTTTGAAAAAGACAGAAGCATCTGAATGTGCCGCAAAAGTATTTTGGTACAGCAAAGCTACTATTTACCGTAGCCTTCTCATAAGAAAATAGGCAGACGAATATTTGGAAACTAACAAAGTCAGCAAAGGAATGCAGGGATTGCATAGCAAGAGAGTATCAATTCTTGACGATAATGATATCAAAAAAAAAATCGTTGAATAGTTTCGTGCTGTACCTCGTAGCCAAAGAAGTATTACCGGCATACAAAATGAGTTGCGTATAAATATCGATCCCGGTATAGATGTGGATTCTGTGGATGCCTGCAGCCCTTTCTCTGCCGAATGTATTCACAGAAAGTTAATTGAATGGGGTTTTAACTTTAAACCTCTCGGTAATATTTCAATATGTCATTGGTAACCATTTGTAATAATTCTGCTTTTATAGGTCGTACCGTATACTTTGATGGACAAGGGAGATAAGACGTCATCGATTATCGTCAGATTTGGGCCAAGCAAATGATGGGGTATCCGGAACTGTCCCAGCAGTATGACCCTAATGATGTTAATGTGGAAGTTTCGTTGGTGTTCCCAGTAGTCCAAAAAACATGTTTTGGTTACCCATGACGAGAGCACATTCTATGCCAACGATTACCAAAAACAGACATGGCTAGAAAATGATGAGAGCTATTGTCTGCCTAAATCTGAGGGTAGATCAATCATGATCTCAGAGTTTCATTGCAAGTGCCATGGTACCATGATGGCCACAATTAAAAATATGTTAATGATTCAAGAAAGATTTTTTATCCCGGTGCAGCAAGTGAGGGTTATTGGACTATCTCTGATATGCCGGAACAGTTGCAAGACGTTCTTGGGATCTTTGCTTTCTTGCATAAAAATAGCATTGGAGTGTTCTCGCTCGACCAAAGCAGCAACCACAAGGCCTTTGCTTTGGATGCTTTGGTCGACAACAGAATGAACATGCTTCCCCATGAAGTAGGTAAAGATAAGGTTCGAGTAAGAAATGATGAATATACCGGAAAGTCTGCCGCAGGTGAAGATGCTACCAAAATCCAGGATTTTTATGTCGAAAGAGACAACAATTTTGTTGGAGTTCAAAAATTGCATAACTCAAAGTTGAATGCTGATTTAAAACGACAAAAAATGAGTTTATTAGAAAAAAGCATCCGGTAAGTTACTTCAGGAATACCAATTAGTAAGTAATTTTTTAAATTTTGTGTTATTTTTTATGCCAGAACAACAAAATGAAAGTTTATTTTAAGGGCCTCAAATTTATTCTTCAAGAGCGAGAAAGATACAGTGGCCAAAATAAGGACTGCCATAACATCGGTCTTGATGATCATACGAGTTTTGCAAACCATCTGGTTGGTAGCCAACCCGATTTTTTGAACCAAAAATCAATTTTGGAAGAAGCCATTGGCAATGCAGGCCATATCTTTGAGCTGTACCCCGGATTCCATTGCGAAACAAATCCGATCGAACGATTTTGGGGGGCCGCTAAGAAAGTTGCAAGACAAAATTGCAACTACAACTTCAAGTCCCTCGACAATAATATCAACATGTTTCTGGGTTGTGCTGCTCCTCCTGGAGAGCCATCTCTTTTAATTAGAAGATACTGGAAGAAAAGTTTCCGTCATATCGAAGCTTACAGCCTAGGGAAAGATGCAAAAGACGCCTTCGCCATTGTCAAAGAATTTTCTAAATTGAAAACATCACATCGCAAGCTTCGGTTAGACCAATAAAAAAATTACACTACAATCAGGAAATGAATTAGGAAGTTCTTAAAAAATAAATACATCAGGAAATGAGAAATGAACATTTTAAAATGAAATGACCAAAAAAAAAAAAAAAAAATTATAGGGATCGGACTTGAAATTCTCAAAAATGTCCGTTTTTTCAAGAATTATTCATTTTAAAATAGATGCACTGTATAGAAATGACATTCGCGAACCCTCAAGAGATTTACCAGCATATCCACATAAATACTTCTATCAGCCTAACGAAAAAAAACTGCAGCCTTAAAGAAACATTTTTCAGCTTAATTTTTTTTTTTTTTGGAACCCAAGAGTAGAATTTTATATCGAAAAAACATGTAATACCTCAATCCACCGTTATAGCTCAGAAAAGAATCTATAGTTACAGTCTATTATTATACAGCTCATTAGAAAAGACATATTGGATATTCAAATGGCTATTACCTTCAGCATATGGCTAATATGTACACACAAATCTTAGGCAATTTAAAGTATACAAATTTAATCCATATTGCTGTATTTTACGCTACATTTATTTATAGTATATATTTCAGTACTGTCTACTACTACATGAAGGACAGTACTTACGAAATAAAACAATTTTGGCTACAAAAAGAAAAAAAACATGAAAGGTAGGTAAAAAAATTGTCATCCACAAGTTTAATAAATTATATGTATAGAAATCTTAATAGTGCGGATTAGCCTAAAAGATTTATGTTTTGTTGACAATCCTTCCTTTGCGCCCTCGGTCTGGCTACTGGAGTATCTTTTTGCAAAGACACATCATCATTGTCTCTACTAGACAGCTCTTCATTAAGTATACGGAAATTCTCTGGTTGCTTTAGTCCGAAACCAGGAGGGATGGTCTCTTCATCATCGGACAAAAAACTTGGTTTATTTTTCGACACTCTCTGGAAAACAAAAATTACATTAGTTGCTTAACAATACTCGAACTTCCTCTATAATGTAATCAATATTTCTCCCAATGTGTTGTGAGCGACAGTAGCTAGCAGTCTTTCAACTCCCCAGTGACGCAAGCATTGATCCAAACCTATGTTACCTCTTCTGGCCAGCGCTTAGAAAGCAAGGATTTACTTCATCTTGAGCTCACCCAAATGCATACCCCAGGTATTGATGTTAAGAATTGGGTCTGATTGAAAATGTCCCTCCAATTGTGGGATGCATGATTTAGCATAATTTCTCGAAACACCATAGAAACATTTCAATTTCTTGTTGACTTTCTTCAGCTAAATAACATAAGTCAGGTCGAACACGCAAAAGACTTTTCAGAGTGCGACTCTGTCACTGATCCTACAAGGTGTACCTTTTTCGGTCATAATACCCTTGTCAGGCTTTCTAGCTTTAGAAAAACGAGCAATACGTCTGACAGCCGATGGCTCAGTCATCTAATCGACTGTTATAAAAACGCTGTAGTTGTATATCAAAGTTTACCAACCCAATGTTATGACTGCCTCTTAACGGCATAACGTCATCCATGCTCCATACAATTAACCTTTGTTTCATGGCATTTACACGATCGTTTATCCGGGTGTGGTTTAATTGGGTTACAATTTGCAAATCTAATACTTGCTTTCGAAGTTCGATGATGGTATGAACTACAGTATGTCATTTATGTTATTTGCGGGAATTTTGGAAATATAATATGACGTAGATTGATAAAAAGGCGTTGTCAGAAAAACCGCGCTATATATATATACATATTCCCCATATTCTTATATGTCATGAGTTTTATATCATATCCATTATATAATCGAAGCTACTATATAAACAAAATAAGTTCCAGTTGCAATACCTAATGAATGACAGCTGTCTGGAATCCAAAATTGGATCTAGTTATTCATGCAACTGCGTTAAATACTTTATGTTAGGATTGAATAACCGCATCTTTGACACAACCCTTGATTTAATTACATGATTTTATCACATAACTTTACATGCAGCTATTGTTACAGTTCTTTTGAAAATCATGCTCGAATGGTAGAATAAAATGCCATTTCTTTGCAGTAAGACGTGGGATGAACAGTATCAGTACCAACGCAAAAGATGAGGTAGTCCCTTCACAAAATCCTAATGACCAGCATGCGGTTGATGTTACCGTAATCGACGAAGTTTCGCGTAACCAAACTTAAAATCATAGTGACAAACGTCGCACGTATAATGTATTGTTACAATAACTAACACGCGATGACGCTTTCGTATTCGAAAATGCAAT
Organism: Mucor mucedo; assembly: GCF_025094135.1. Classification (NCBI taxonomy): domain Eukaryota; kingdom Fungi; phylum Mucoromycota; class Mucoromycetes; order Mucorales; family Mucoraceae; genus Mucor; species Mucor mucedo. Next base: position 29,735 of record NW_026252489.1, on the reverse strand, counting down.
CAGATACAAGCATTTTGGCCACGACTACAACTGGAACATAATTTAAAAGTTTTGCATAGGCTTAATTAGGCTTCTTGATAATAACGGTTTCTCCAGACAGGTCTAGCGTGATGTCGTAAAGCTTGTCAATGCAAATCTTTTTTCCTACAGTAATCCTGTTTCTGTCTGAAGTAAACTACATATTGACTCACCAAATTCCTTCCATACTAATTGCAATTTAGACTTGGGCGGGTTACTTTCTTCTCCAGAGGCTATACATAGATTACTTGATAAAGGCACCATTGATTCTGTAGAAATGTATAATGTGTGTCAGGAAGTATGTTTGTTTTTTGATAACAACGTACAACAATCACATTGCATCAACATTGCTTTTGGCAAAGTGCGATAAAAAGACCAAAATAAAGCTGAAATATCAATTCGTTCTGATGACATTTCCCCTCCAAAACCTTTTCAAAGCATGCCTACGTCTTCTGTCGCAGCTTCACGTGCAGAAATACTGGTTGACAACGAATTCTATGTAGACTTTAAGTACGCAAATCAATCTAGCGATTATGATGAAGATGGCGTCTATATTGACATATTTTACGATTCGGTCTAAAAACAATTTCTTTGACAAAATTTGCTCAAACGCAATTATATCTGCATTCTGCTTTACGTTGATGGGTTTCCCTACAAATCCAAATTTGGAAGCTCCCAAACGTTAGTCCACTGAAAGGTTATGAACATTCCCGCATCTAAAAGGTTTAGAATTTAAATTTACCTATATATGTTATCTTAATCAAACACACCTTTTCGTTGTTAGAGCAAAGGAGTCGATCATGATAGCACTGGCTATTTTACCTGGCCCAAAAAGCCCAAGTATTGGATGAATTGATTGAAGCCAATCATCGAGGAAATCAATTCGTTGTGTGCAAGAGGATTCTTGTTGGAAAAAACAATGAAACTGTTCACGAAAGTAAAGTATTCTTGCTCGGAATGACTGGTTATATTCCAGGAAAGGCTGACGTCATGAATCATCTTGAACAAACAAGCAAATATGGTTACAGAATTTGCAAAGTGGTTGACAGACATCCTAAAGGTTACCCTTACGGTATGTACGTCTTGGATGCAGGTGATATGAGAACAAAAACCCGAATTAGGCAACGGCGATCCGGTATATTATTCAAAGTGTACACCAATATGTTTAAGATACTAGACGCGGTATGCATTATGGATTCGATTTGCTTGGTATTGATCCAGTGATTAGCTCCCTTTCCACCTTCAGGGTACATCTTTTTTTTTGGTGACGAGACCCATTTAATTGGTAGAGGGCATGGTACTTTGGTCTATAATCTTTTAGTTCCCAACATCAAAACGTTCCGTGAATTCAGCACTATAGATGCATAATATACCCTTGATTTGAGCGCACGTGATGAAAATTTCATCAAAAAATCTGAGGCAGAGCATGGTTTACATACCATCAGCTTTTGAGGGAACTTGGGAAGGCGGTGTAGGTATCGGAAGAGCAATTGATAATTAAGGCTTTCTATTGTACATTCTAACGACTATTGTACTTCATTGGTCCAGAAAAATGAGACCAAATACGCGTAGATGGAATTAGTGAAAGAATATTCGATTGCTTTGTAGTGGCGCATTTCTCGTAAGGACGTTGCAAAAATGAAAAGTTAACATAGCAATCAGAGACTAGATAATAAAAATTAGACATTTTTACAAATATGTAGATGTTTTAGAAGTCGGCATACGTTTCTGAATAAAGAGATTTCTGGACGCTGTATCAATGGGCGAGTGGTAACTGCTAATAGCCGTTATTTGATGCATATGCCATATTTCGTTGATCAAATGGTGTGATTAAAATGCTACTCTTGCCGACCAATGGAGCGAAGACTTAAGAATTTCACCAACTTGATCAAATCAACGCATCTTATATGGGCAAATACTTTAAACGTCCTTCATTACCAGGCTCATTACAACAAAATGGTGGTTAGCTGTGTGTAGTCCATTCAATTTCCGGATTCTACGGATCGTCCAGACAACTACCGTTTGCATTCGGCCGGTGCTCAAATCTGTTCTTCGTTTGTGCCTCAGTCTTGCTTGGATTGGATTGAGGGGAAATATGCTTCAGTGTCCCGAGATCGAAAGTGATAGATCCATAGACGTCTTATTATGATCATAAAATTGGGGATGTAATTGAATAATGGACCTCGTCATCCATTGTGTTTAAAAGTCGTTCATGGAATGATGTCTTAGTTTTTTCTTCAATTATGGACATAACCTTTAAAACCGTAATGCCAGTAGCAAATAATATGATCTTTTCTCAGGCTCCCAAACGTACTGACCACAGGTGAGTAAAATACATTTGGCATACTTTACTGGTACTTACAGCATAAACTTTAGATCTATATCCCTTTGGTTCGTCGGTGAAACTCACTGCTACTTTAGACACAAGCAAGAAGGTGATGACAATATCTTGGCTATCGTTGAAGTAATGAAGCAACAGAAATTTGAGCCCACACTGTTCTGACAGTTGCTCGGAACTCCAGCAGTGTCAGATACAAGAAGTACACTCTTATTTCCATTACAGACTTTCATAAAGTCCTTGGTGTTGTAGGGTATTCCCATTCCGCTAGCATTTTGAAGATTGTTTGGTCGTACATTTAATGTAATGACAAGGTTAATCATCGCCTTGGTGGTTGTTTAGCTGATTTGTAAGTTGGTCGTATCTTTCTCTGTTTGGCGTAGACAAGTTTTTTTATAATTAAACTTCGTCGACAATTCATCTAATTGAGTGATCACTATTTTATTCAATGTGTTGTGTTAATTGGCAATGTGTTATTTGGCAATGCTTGTATAAGAAAAAAAAAACTTAAAAAAAGGAAAGGAAAAAAAATATTAAAAAAAAATTATTTTCAGATCGTCGTGTATTTTGTACACCAAGCTGCGTCCTTCCGCAACATGTTGCAGAATTCCACTACCGAGTCCGCGGCTGTGTTAATTGCCTCTCTGGTTATAATGAGATCATTTGGCCCTCCTACGTAATAGTAAAAATATCACCCCTTAATGTTGAGGGTTGGGGAGCGGCAGTTGATTGCGAGCAATGGCGATTAATAGGTGGTCATCTCTTTTTATTTTATTTAATTGACGGAATGAGAATTTTCATGTCTTAGTTGACACTCTTTTGGCTAGTAAAATATAACAAGTCCTAATTTTAGTGGCTTAGGAAAAACTTTTTTTTAAGACAAGGGCGCGTTGTTTTCTTTTCTTTTTCTTTTCTTCCCTATACCAGTCTTTAAAAAATGCTAGTCCACCTTTTTTTCGAAGAGTAAGTATAATACTCACAATTAGCGTGTTTAATATATACCTGATTCTAATGTTGACATTCAATAGCCTTATGTGTGAATTGACGCATCTCGCCGTTTTCTTTTCGGCATTTCCTTGGTTTTTGGCCAGATTTGGTCTTTTTTTCGCTTGGAAAAAAATTGCTTCGTCTTTTGGCTTTCTTTGGCGTGTAGTAACTGGTCTTCGACCCAACTGTCGCTCTCCGCCAGAGGCTATTGGGGAGTTGTACTTCTGTACTGGTCGGGGTTTTTACCCCATCTCCTTGCGAGATCAAGTCCCCATTTCGCCCTTGCCTGATGTTTCTTCCTGTTCTTCTGCTGGTGCTTCTGCTTCCGCTCCTGCTTGCTTTCCCCCCGCTGTCTTGTCTCCTGTTCGTGAGGTTCCACGCCTGGAATTTTCCTTTGCGTCTCGCCCACCGACAATTGTAAAAGGCGAAAGTAATTGTTATTTTCTGGACTGTGCCTTTGCTCGTGGTTTGCCTTGTGTTGGTGGTGGTTTGGTGCCTTCTTTTCCTCCCTTCCCCCAATACCATCCTTCCGTTCCTCTCTTTGCCTTTGTCGGCGAAGTGATTAGTCAGTCTTGGCTGGCTGAAAACGCTTCCTGTCTTGGTTCGGAGGCTTTGCCTGCTCCTTCTCTTGCTGGTTGTTTGGCTTTTGCCACGTCGTCCTCGTTTGTTTCTTGCTCCGGAGACACATCGTCCGATTGTGGCACGTTGTCACGTGTTGTCTCTTTGTCGTATCAAGTATATAGTTACACAATATTATTTATATATAATTAGATGAACCACAGATCTTAATAAAACATCTTTATCTTATCTTACTAAAATATATTATCGTGACTCCCTTAATACATGGTGAGGCTCCCTTTTTATAAACATTAAGCAGTTTCACAAATATATAAGTAAATCAACATCAACAACAAAAGAAAAAGACTCGACGACGATTCTTCTCGAAATCGCCAGCGACGAAAATTTACCTTATTTGATAATCTTCTCGACGACGATCAATTTTCGGATTCATCAAGTATCTACTTCGACGCTCCTGACAATTTTTACATCAACATGGCCGACTCTACTTCAATTTCCAATGCTACAAGCACACCCGACTCTTTGTCAATTCAAGAGCAAATGTACTTATATAGCAGAATAGAAAAAATAGTAGTGGAACCATATCGTATCAGCGATGATAACATTCGTCAGTGGTTTAAGAATTTTGAGCTTGTCGCCAAACGATACCGAGTGACCAACATGAACTATTGCATCGACCATGTTCAGTTATACTTACCTCGTCCAATCACTCAGTTGATACCCACCTTTCCAGAAATTGCACTGCTTAGCTGGAAGTTGTTCACGGAAGCGATTATGAGACAATTCTCTCGAGGTGCTACATATGATGATAATAAGGTCAAAATGAGGCTTCGACAGATGAAACAAGGTCAATCAACAGCATTGATATTACACATATCAGATTGGACTCATTGTCACAGTCTATTATCCACACCTTTATCAACCGAGCAACAGGTCGACAAATTTCTACAATCCTTATTCAATCAACAATTGCGTTATACACTACTCAGTAAAAATGAGGTGAAAGCTTTTGATACACTTTTAGATGCCACCCAGTCGGCGTTAGAATTGGAAAGAAAAGGTAGATGGGAAGAAGATCTGAAGCCAATTGGTACAACAGCAGGACCGTATATAGATGATGAAGAAACCACCGATATAGACCACATGGATACATCGCTAGCTGTAACTCATCACCCATACCAACCAAGAACACCACCAAGAAACAAAGGTACTTACACTCAACAATACGACCGTGAAGATAAACCTATCTGTTTTTATTGTGGATTTCGCGGTCATAGACATGAGTCTAAGGATTGTTTCCACAAAGAAAAATCAAAAAAGAGCGGAAATCCAAAGAAGCATCCAAACACAGCATCTGTACAACAGGTTGATGCTGCTGAAAATACAGATGATGCGGGATTTTCAGTTTGTTTAACTAAAGTGGCCAACACACAATTCACGAAGCCAAAAATTCGTATCAAAGTCAACAACATTAGTGTGTCAACATTAATTGATACAGGCAGTGATCTCACTATCATGAGCTTAGACATATTCAAAACAATTCCTAATTTGGAATTAGACAGAAGTAATAGGTTACGTTACAAAAATGTAGATGGCCAAGTTAATATTAGCGAAGGTTCCACTAAGTTCGTATTGTACAATCAATTCGTCGAGGCTCAAGTCGTAAATAATTTCCCTCAAACGGATCTTATTCTTGGATATCCGTTATTTGAAAAGTTGAAAGGAAGCATCGATAGTGTTTCTAAAACCATCACTTTCCGTTCCAATAATAAAATTATTAATTTGCCCTTGGCCGAGCGCCGTTATAACGTTGTCCCGGTGTCACCTGTAGAAAATAACATCTGTTTGATATCTGCAGATCAAGTCACTGTTCAAAATCAACAATTACATGTATCACACTCAGAGATAGAAATACAAAAATACTTCGACCAATTGGCTAAAAAATATCCTAAAATGCTACCTAATGCCGACGGTACCATCAAAGTTACAAACCTTATGGAATTCAGCATCGACACAGGCGATGAACCACCTATTTTTATTCCACCAAGAACATATCACCCCGAAAAGCAAAAAGCGGTAGATGAAATTTTAGAACAAATGGTTCGACAGGGCGTAGCTACACGAGTTACAAGTTCACCTTGGGGATCTCCAATTATGGCCATTCCAAAAAAGTTTCCTGTGGGTTCATTTAGAGCCGTCGGCGACTATGTGCAAGTGAACAAGAAGACTAAGCCAATGAAGTATCCTTTTGTAAACATGCAGTATGCGTTACAGTCCTTGGGAAAAAATCGCATTTTTAGCGTACTCGATCTTCAATCTGGTTATTGGCAGATTCCCGTCAAAGAAGAAGATAAGCTCAAAACCGTAATCACTAGCAGATCAGGTCTTTATCAAATGAATGTAATGCCTCAAGGTATGTCACATTCACCGATATTTTTTCAGGATTTAGTCAATAGAGTGCTGGGCGAGTTATGCTACACCAAAGCCATCGTATACATGGATGATATTCTAGTTATGAGCAAAAATATGACAGAGCATATTCAGGACGTTGAAGACGTATTCCGACGATTAGCAGACGCCAACTTGACTATAAATCCAGCAAAATGCCAATTTGCGAAAAAATCAGTCAAATATTTAGGATTCTTAGCAACTGATTCCGGGTTGAAAGCAGACCCAGAAGAAATCAAACCCATACTCGCCATTGAAGCACCAAGTAATTTGAAAGAAATTGAAAAGTTTTTAGGAATGTGCGGGGTTTATGCAAGATTTATCAACAAATATCAAGTACGAACTGAACCGTTACGAAGGTTAAAGAAAAAAGACCAACCTTTTGTATGGCAAGAAGATCAAAAACAGGCATTTGAGGACTTAAAGCATCAACTGATGCAGCTCCCCACTCTTCGTCAACCGGATTTTAGTATACCATTTGAACTCCACACGGATGCAGCGTCGAAACATGGAATTGCTGTAATTTTATGCCAAAGAGTTGATGGTCATCCATACCCTATTTCATTTGCAAGCAGAAGTATGAATGATCATGAAAAGAGATATTCAGTTCAAGAAATAGAAGCATTGAGTATTTTTTGGGGTATTAACAAGTTCAGACAATACTTAGAATGTGGACATTTTACAGTCTATACAGATCATTCTAGCTTACAATGGTTCATGAATACCAAAGAAGAACGTCAAGATCGATTATTCAAGTGGAAGTTGAAACTTCAAGGATATGATTTTTCTATTAAATATATACCTGGTAAAACTAATCACGCCGCCGATTTGTTGAGTCGTAATCCGCTGCCTGAAATTAAAGCAGCCACCAGTATTCCCTCCATCAAATGGGCTGATAAGCAAATGGAAGACGAAGACCTAATTCATATTATCAAGAATTGCCAGGATGTTCGGTACACAGAACGATACAAAGTTATTAGCAACGTATTATATAGACTGCAGCGCGGAATTCGTAACCCAGCAATCAATCAACTTCACCTGGTAGTCCCCAAATCGTTACGACAGACAATGTTTTTGGAATTGCATGCCACAGAGTTCGCTGGTCATTTTGGTTTTCAAAAAACTCTGGCAAGATTCAAACAACAAAAAATTTGGTGGGAAAACATGGACAGAGATATAAAAGCTAACATCAGCAAATGTATAGTATGTCAAAAGACTAAAACAGGACGGTCTTTAGAATACGTGCAAAAACCAACAACGTCCGTAACACCATTTACTCGCGTCGCACTTGATTTTTTTGGGCCCTTGCCTCAATCTGACAGTGGTAACAAGTATATCCTAGTTTGTCAAGATATGTTTACAAGATACGTAGAATTATATCCAATTCCCAATATTACTCAAGACACTTTAGCCGAAACAATTTACCATCACTTCATTCCACGACATGGTTACGTACAAGAGTGGGTTTGTGACAACGGATCCCCGTTCAACGCAACATTTATTCAAATACTAGCACAGTTAGTAGACTCTCACATTCGTTATACACCTCCTTTTCATCCAGAAAGCAACGGATTAGTGGAAAGATTTATGTCCACACTGAGACGAGGAATTTTAGCATTCACAAATTTGACATCACGCAACAACGATTGGGATAAGAAATTAAAACATTTTCGTTTTGCTTACAATACATCATTTCACAACTCGATTGGTGATACACCATTTTTTTTAACTCATGGACGAGATGCTCATACAACCAATTTCAGCAGTTATATAAAATCAGATTCAGTTACCATACTATCAAAATTCAAAAATGACCTAGTAGAAACCGTTCGTGCAGCTCATGAAATCGCAAATATTCAAAATGAACAGCAGCAATGGTATACAAGTGATGAATCGAAGTTCCAAAAAGACCAACTAGTACTATTGCTCAATTCAACACAATCTAACGCAGCCAAACAAGTTTCTAAGAAATTACTAGACCCTTGGATTGGACCATTCCGAATCATTAAAGTGTTGTCGTCGACAACGTACGATATAGAAAGCACCGAATTAGAAAAAAAGAAATTATTTTTTCACGTTCATGTGTCTCGCTTGAAAAAATACTGTTCAAATTTTGAGGAGGGGCATGTCGTATCAAGTATATAGTTACACAATATTATTTATATATAATTAGATGAACCACAGATCTTAATAAAACATCTTTATCTTATCTTACTAAAATATATTATCGTGACTCCCTTAATACATCTTGTCCTTTGACTCCCTTTGTCGAGACTTTGCCTTCTTCGACAATTGTTGAGTCGTCTCCTGTTCCGGTTGCTTTGTCTGTGGCTGCGGCCCAGCCAGCGGCTGTTGATGTTGGACCTGTGGCTACTTGTGGACCTGTGGCTGTTTCTGGACCTGCTGATGTCCAACCTCCTGATGCTGTCTCTTGTCCTGTTGCCGTTCCGCGCCGTCTTGCCGTTCCTCGTCGTGTTTCTTCGGGTCGTCGTGCCGGTGTTCCTCGTTCTTTTGGCGCTGGTACTGCCTCCTCTTCGGCTATTGTTTCTCCTTCTGTCCGTCTTCCTTCTCCTTGTGAGAATTCAAACTCTGGAGGCAAACGAAAAACTCCTCCGCCCTCCCCACCATCATCTCCTCGTCGCCGAGTTTCCGGTTGTCCTTCTTTGGACAAGGAGTCTTTGACTGCTTCTTTGGCTTCTGTGGTCGCTTCTGCTCCTTTGGTGTCTTCTGTTCCTGTGGTCGCTTCTGCTCCTGTGGTCTCTTCTGTTCCTGTGGTCTCTTCTGCTCCTGTTGGTTCTTCTGTGTCTTCCGTCTCTTCTGTCTCTTCTGTTCCTGCGGTCGGTGTCGTTGAGGCCTCCTTCATCTCTGTTTCCCCTGCGCGACCTATTGCAATGCCCTACGTGGCCCATTATGAAAAAGCCAGGGAGAGACAGAGTTTGAGGGACCTCTTCGACGCCGCCGAAAAGGAGGGTAAGCTATTTTTATTTCTAAACTTTTTGAAAACATTTGATTAATTAAATATTCTTATTTTGTAGAAGAAGAGGAATTAAAGAAGGAGGAAGAAAACAAGAAAAAAAAATGTCTGTTTGGCAGCAGAAAATAAATTTTTTTATAAAAGCTTAATTTACTAGGATCAATTACTACAGGTTTTTTTTTGTTTGATTGGGTATTTGGTATTTATTTTAAAACGAGACTTTCAAATGAAGTCATTCCATCCTAAAGATTGAGATCGCTTCATAGAGCTTCTTACTCATTTCTCGAATGACGACTTGGACAAGGAACAGTAGTGCAATTTTAAGGGCTCTCACAAGCAACAAACTTATTTTTTTAAAGTCCCAATTCTGGACTTATTACTTTTTTTTTTAATCGTTACTTCAGACTTCCAAAAAAAAACCTTTTTCCAAACTGCTTGACGTTGCTTTTTAACGACCCTTTTTAAACGATTATAATGTAGACTTTACTCAAAATGGTAACCTATCTATTATTATTTTTCAAGGACTCTATTTTTGCGATATAATTTTTATTTTTAGAGCAAAAAAAAATGACCCTATCCCAAATTGTTACCGTAATTGCTGAATTGCTATTAGTTTTATTTGAACTTGATGATGGTACAGTGCATATAATTTGTAATGAACAACTTTTGGCTCCGATTTTAACAAAAAAAGAAAAAACGCTATCTGCCCCATGAATTTAACATGTATCGTGAATACGGCTCAATTCCGTTCTTTATTACAGAGTTCTTCATAAAATAATAGAGTCCGATTTTTTCTTTTCACACAATATATTTTATAGATGGTAAAACAAAATTTACCGTTTACAGTGGGGAGACACAAAGATGTCCGGGAGGTGTTTTACAGTGCAGAAATTCATAAAAATATATCAGATATATCCCGGTTAAATGTTTTCAGCAAAATATTAGATTCTGTTCTCAAAACCAAATGAGGCGCCCCTTCGGGCCGCTGTTCCCATTATTTAAAGGCGTATTAGACAGTTCCTCCTGACCATATATTTTTGCACCGACGCTTACGCTTCGGTAGAAACACATGGTTCCCAGGAGGGTAAATCAATTGGATATGTGCATGAATGTCCGAAGTTTATATATTTTCAATGATACAAATTAGCGTTAAGAAAAAAAAACTTCAAAAGAGCATCATCATATTTGAAAGAGTCTCGATAACTATGTAATGTAACCTTTAAAATGAAATCACTTTCAGCTTCAATTTTAGGACCAAACATTAGAAAACGTAATGATAGTAACAATTACAAGTACATTTTTATCCTACTTTGTACCTTATCATATTGCAAGATTTCATTACATAAATCGTTGCACATATTGAATCTTTAATGATTAACCGTTTGATCCAAACTTACACTTCTGGCTTCACGAATGCTAACGTTCATGTTTATTTGTATTAGAAAGGTGTTCTTTAATAACTCAACCTTGCTTTGACATCACGCAATTGTAAAATAAAGCTTTCATGGCAAACAAGCGAGTATCCAAGACAACCATTATTAGTCTATATATGGTAATATAAATGTTTATTTACTTTTTTTCAACCATTTCTTACGCTACTAGACTCGTAAAGTCCGTCTAATACGCCAAAAATATGAAAAACACCAGTTGTAATGAAGTCAAAGTGACTAATATCTGTAACTCAGGCCATCCAAAGGGTATCACAGCCAGAAGCAGAGCGTAGAAAAGACTTTGCCAATCAAACCACACTATGGTCATATTAAAATATAATCATACTAATAGTTTCAGAAAATCAAATATAAATTAATGAAGTTCAGAATAAATAAAATATAAATTATCTTACATCCCAATTTCTACGTTTTTCAATACTTTCCTTGTTAGTTAAAGAGTACTTTATAATCAATAAGGCGCTCAGATAGTTTAATTTATTTAGCCAAGGGGTAATTGGAATCCCTTTACAACACAGTTGTGGTAAGGCGATATTTTAAAGACGAATGACTCTAGCGCCTTAATAGCTCTCTGTGATGGTACTTTGTGTCGTATTTGGGTACGATCCACTTAAAGAATAATTAAGCAAATCGTTTAAATAAATAAACTATGAAATTAAAACAACCTTTGATGTTGCATATCAGCATACGCTTGTATACTGCTATACAACTTCTCCTACTTCGAGTACATACTTCTATATAAAAGATTGCATGATTGGCCTAAATACGATATACGAATGACAGTTGGATACAGAATGCTATACCACTGAGTTACGATATCACCGATCGAGAAGAGAAACTTCTCAGATCAATCAAGAATTATAAGAAAGAGAAACTTAATATTAATAGTTCTCCCAATGGATTAGCTACCCAGAGAGAGAATAGAACAGCTATTAATATAAATGGTTCATTTACTTATATATTGATATAATTATACTGCTGATAAAGAGTATAAAGAAATAGTGTATGAATTAATGGATACCTAGCTTCTACAACCAAATATACAAGTATCGATAAGACATTTTATATTTGGGATCGTAATTTATTCATTACAAAGATAATGAATAAATGATCAACTATTATGTTCTATTGCCAATTACACTTGACAAACAAGTATGCATCTTTTACAGTAACCGTTGCATGATCTGATAAATAAGTGTCTCGTAATACTAAATATTTATTAGCATACTCATGCTCCCGATCCACTGATATGGGACAACGTTATCTGGAAACAATTCTAACGAGTAGTATCCATTTAATCAAGGCGGGAAACAAAGTATAGATCTATTCCAAAACCAGAAAGGTTGACTCATCATTAAAACTCAGGAGAGTTGTGCAATATAAAAAGGATCAATTATTTCATAGCAGCAGAGTTCTTTTAGTCTATTTTTACCCCTAATAAAAATATACTTTTATCTCATTACTTTTCTATGTAATATTTTGTCAAATACCACACTTTGAAGATAACCTTGTGAGATTATACCAAGAGATTATTTCTTGTCGTAGCCTAAGTAGGACTATGTGGGCTAAACGCACATACAATAAAAATCATCGGTAGTCCAAATATATATAAATTATCCAAATTTGGAATTTTGTCACATTGAATACAATGTAAGAGCCAATAGAAAACATTATTATATATCATTAAAGCAATCTGTCAATGACAACGTACCCTTGAATTCCTGTAGAATTCAACAGCCAAGATAAATTTATGGACTAGCAATTCTAATAACAGTCAGCTTTCGAAATTGTATAAAAAGACCCCATTATTCCATAGTTAAAATTTTAGCCAAATAAAGTAACAAGGATTTACAATCGTAGCTATCGTACTATTGTTTTTTTTATATAGTTTATATTTTTTTTATCAAATCAGAAGAAATTGTTTTGTAACACTATGTACTACTCAGTGATATTATAAAGTCGTAGTTTCTTCTAAATTAATAAAGTCCAAGCTCCTTTCTTATCCATAATCTTACGAAACAGTTCATCATCCTAACGTGAGCGGAGTGTTGTATTACAGTCAAGATAGTTTACGGATAAAAGGTTTTGTTGTGTTTAGAGGTAAGTAAAAATTATAAGGCAGTTTATGAATAATTTGAGACTGTTTATAAGATTGTCTTTATTATGAAATAAAATGAACAAGTATTTATATAAAAAAGACTATCTGCTGTAACACTATCTTTAGTGTATCTTTGAAGTTGTTATCATTTTCCCAGTGTGTATCCTGTTACCTTTAACTGCTTATTTTGTAAATATGTTACACTTGGAATTACTGTCATCTTAGACACATTGTACTTCCATATCTTTAGTAAGCCTTTGTCACTGTGTTCTTGTAACCTTGTGATATGATAGTACTAACTATCTATATTGGGTAATTGATTCCTTAATCATTCTTAATGTATTGATGTCATAGATATAGGTTTATTTAATGTAGCAACAATATAGCAGATCACCACAGGTTTCATTAAATCAACAGGTAAATCAAATCCCGAAACAACATTTGGTGGAGTGGCTGGGCGTTACTTCATAGAAAGAAGAAAGTGGAACGAATACTGAAAGAATCAACAGTTTAACAATATTATAGGTAATTACAACAGTGACGTCTGTCTACCTCTCGGGGTCCTAATTGCAAATAATATCATATTCAAGAATCATAACGCTAAGAAATATGTTGACCATAACACGTCCGTATTAATTATTATAAAACAAAATACAAGCAAATCACGATAGCCACTGGAAACCAATAATCGGTCCCCACCTATGTTTTCTGGAGCGGGTAAAGCCCAGGATCCATTACTCTTCTTGAAGACTATGAGAAAGTCTTCAGGTGGAACAACCGGCGAACTGGCGAGAGGAAAAAGGACACTTTTCTTTTACGTCTGACTGGTCATGCTGAAAGATGGATGAAAAATCATTTGATGAATGATAGAAAGAACTTCGAAAGCCTACTATATGATGACGGTACCTACGATTGTATCTTGGCCAGTTTCAAAAATCATTACATAACCGACGAATGGTATGACTGATATACCAAGCACTAAGTGGAACGTATTCAATCTAATGAAGCGACACATTTGGAATTCATGGAGATGAAACGTTGTTATATGCAACGTGCTATACCTGATTGTATTGATCGTACTGAAATGCAAAACGTCAGAGATACCATGAAAAGTTTATTATCTCAAGTTCGCATTTTTGTGAGAAGAAGCTGAAGCATCCTTTGAATAAATAAGCTAAGAAGACTCTCGATAGTCTTGATGGTTTCGGGAAGTTGCTGCGCTGTGCAAGGAGTTGTATGTTCGAAGACCGTAAGGTTTTGAATGTTACATCTTATGACAAAATTCTCGTGAGCAGTACACCAGTAAATGCTTTACTCAAATTTGAGATTAATTTAAGTTGCACAGACCATTCAAGTGGTACAGCAAATAATATCAAGTCGAATATGACGGATTTCCAACGACTAGTTTAGGCCAGTTTGAAAAGCTCGATTACATTGAGAATGAACTTGCCGTGGTCAAGAATTCTGTTGACATGATGGAGAAGAACAACGCAACTCAAATGGGTCAGTCCACCTTTTCACGTCGCACTGGTAACCATGGTACAGGTGGAAATAAATTAAGGTGTTACAATTGTCATGATGTAGGGCATTTCGCTAGGAATTGTAACTTGTTGTGTAATACTTATGAATAGCCAACCACTCGTCTTTTAACTGTCTCAATCGTAATTATGAGAACCGTGGTGAAGGTCAAACAAACAATTCCATTGAAGAGCAGAAGGATTTTCAGAACGGCCCTCTACAGGCTTAGACGTAGAACGACATTCCATTAAAAATAGTCCTAAAACAAATACTTCATCCATGCACGTTATCAAACACGGAACCAAAGTTGAGATAGACAAGGTGTATGCGACCAGTACTACGAAGAAGACTCTGGAAGAGTCTAAAGTGATTAGGTTACAGAACTTAGAGTTACCTTTACGGTCAACGGTAATAGCTATGACAAGGACTATTTTTGGTAGATGGGATTTATCCAAAGTATGTCACTTTAGTCGAGACCTTACCTAACCCCCAGTCTTAATAAAATAAACGTAATTCGCAAAGGCTCAAGAGGCTGCGAGAAAGGACATTTAACGTGCTTTTGGAGTCTTGCAAGCACGCTTTGCTATGGTACAAAGGCCTTGCCGGCTCTTCAAGCAAGACGATCTGCATGCAGTCATGATGGCATACATCATATTACATAATATGATTATTGAGGATGAACGTGAACTAGATATTGATCTTGTTTAAGAACCCCATTCTGCCCTTCCTTAATCATCTCGTTGTACTATTTCGTTTGGGGAGTTTGTTGCTACATTTTGCAGTGTTCGAAATGCTGATATGTACGATCAGCTTTAATCTGATTTAATTGATTACTTATGGGATAGACGAGGCGACATGCAGATATCTACAAAATTCTAAATAAAATAGTTTTTTGAACAGAAAAAGAAGTTTTTATTTATTTAATTTTTCATCATCCTCAGCCAAAGGAACTTCGCCATCTTCCACCAAAGGTTCCTTTTCCTCAACCAAAATAGGCTCTTCTTTGCCCAATAATTGTTAACTTTCATCATCGGTATTCAAAGATGGCTGATGAGGATCATAAAAAGAATTGCAATCATCTTCGACCTTATTTGGCAACGACTGTTTACGGGGCTCCTCCTCTGCCATGATACGATCCATGATGATGCGTTGTTTATTTTCAACGTATCTTCTGTGTCCTTCATAACGGATGGAAGTCGTATCCGTCATCAAGATATCATTCAATCTTTCGTTTTTCTTGAGAATTGGCGTAAACCAATTTCTTCTTGGCCAATGCCATCCTCTCCTTGGTGATTTCGATGTAGGTATTGTAAGATGATGCCAATTGGTTGACATTTTTCTTGTTTTTTTGCTCGTCGAGCTTCGCGTTCTTACGTCCCATAGGACCTACCTCGTCCGAAGTATCCTCAGCTGAAATTCTTAATGCCTCCTTCTTTCCCTGGCCTTTGGATTATATTTCAGAGATTTCAAGTCTGTCTTTACATTTTTCACAAATTTCAAGAATATCGTCCAAACACAAGAATTCGAAACTTTTCTTTTTTGCTTGGGTCGGCTATATACATCTCTATAGCCCTATGTATCTTTTATTTCCATAAATATTACGTACGTTTGTATGTATTTTAAACAATTTTGAGTATTAATGTATACCATGTCCTTGGGACTAGATCCAGTGGGAGAGGGACCGTTCATACAAGTTTTAAAAAAACCACTAAACTTGCTAACGGCCTTTGCAATGGCCGTTAACCAAACCCGGTCAGACGACCAACACCTGTTCCTGGGAGGCGTTTTATACCTCTTGACATAATTAATGTCGAAGTCATTGCCAATGTTTTGCGAAACGTCAAGGCCAGTTTGATCATTAACCTTAATAGGATCGTTGCACATTGAGGACCACAAATGGCAAAACTGAGCGTCCTCTTCATCGGTGTAATTAAACCCACGACTACGCTTGTAAGCATTAGGGTCTTGTTACGTTTTAGGCATTGTTTATTCGACCAATATCAAGTAAAAAAAAAAATCTGGAAGTTAAACATTTTTAAAAAAATGTGTAATTTCGTAGATCTTTGCAACTTGAGATAAAAAATTAAGTTTGTATAAATTTACTGCATATTTTAATCAACCGCTCGGGAATTATTTTATAATTATTTTTTTGATTTACGAAAAGCGATAATTTAATCAACTGCCGAGGATGCTGTAAGGCAGAATATTACTCCGTATTTGATTGTCTTAAAGGGTTTTTGCAACTAGAAATCAATGATGATTGTGGTGAAACACATAATATATAACTATATAAACTACATAAATAATAAGGGATACAGCCAATAATAAATATGCATTATGGCATAACAAAGAATACAACCGATAAAATACATAATATCATTTCAGATGAGAATATGAAAGTACAATATCCTTATCAGCATTTTACCATGAGTCATAGACAGGGACAAAATATCTATAATAAGGAAATAGAAAAGAAAACTCTGTGTTACCTCAAAGAGTATCTTCAAATCCAAATATATCTGCTGTAATCAGAACAGATAGACAGCCTTTTCTCTGTAGAACACACACAAAATACAGTTTCTCAAGCGTAAGACAGTGATAAGCACAGTAACAGATTATCACAATTATAAATCATTACCATCTAACAATTTATATAATAGGACAATTTCTAAATAGATAGTTTTCCTTTTAGTTTATTTTTAACCTTTAACTTGGAATAATACCACACCAGTTTTTTAACTGATCCCTGTTTTTATTTTTAATCTTTTTTATTTTTCTGTGTAAACCAATCCCGTTTACCACATTTTTTTAAGTTATATCCCATGTAACTTTATTCAAGCAACTACTACTATCAAGATGTCTCACTCTCCCGAGGAAACCACTGTTCTCCCCAACGAAGTCCAAGCTGTTACTACCGAGGCCAACCACCAGGTCCAGAACATCGCTGAAGACTCGGGAAAGCTAGGTGTAGCGGACGCGACCAACCAAGAAGACACCGTGATGGAGGATTCTCAACCCGAGGAAGAGGTGTTGCCCATTCTGACTCCCGCTCAAGTTGTAAAGAAGAAGGTGCAAGAAAGAGAAGCCTGGTCTCTTGAGATCTGTAAACTGTATTCCAAGCCTGAACAACGCACTGAACAAGATGATATGAAGATTCATCAGCTTGGTGAAGCTGTCAAGCGAATTACCAGAACAATGAATTCCTATTCGGAAGTGTGGGGAACCCCTGGTCCAGCCCAACGAGGAACTGAAGCCTCAAAGTATGCCAACATGCCCAGCGGATCAGGAGGTTTGGCCATTAGCCGATTGGATCTACCCAAGTGTAACATCGAAGGCAAGGTGAACGAGGAGTTCAAGAACGAGCCAGTATTCAAGAACATCGATGAACTTCTGATCATCTTTGAAGACATTGTGAGCTCTGCTGATCAAGATGTCGAAGTCATTTGGAAGAAGTATCTGTCCCTTACTATGAACTCGAAAGATAAGCTTTGGGTACGTAAGGAGGTCATGTCATGTAATAACTGCACCAAGGCCAAGGAAGTCATCGCCGCTCACTTCAGCAACCGCAAATTAAGGTTGAGAGCTACTCAACAGCTGGTATCCATGAAGATGCGACAAGGAGAACTACTGACCCAATTTGATGCTAGGTTTTCGCGTGCTTTGGAGGAGTCTGGTTTCGAGGTGAGTCAACAGCTCATTGCTGATCTGTACTTGTTGGCTTTGCCTGTTGCTTCGCAACCGGTGTTGTTTACCTTTGTGAGTGCGCACTTGAGGGAAGGACAAGAGCATGGGACTTGTGATGATGTCTCACAAGCCGCCAGCAAGCTGTTTTCTGGCAAGATGCCAACTGAAGAGGAGGTCCTTGGTGAGCAAGAGGATACTGGCAAGAGAAGAGCCAGCAAAGGTACTGAGTCTCGTGCATCCAAGAGAAGAAGCCTTCCACCCCCTTCGACGGCTAAGAAGTATTGCAAGAACCATGGGAGCAACAACTCTCACACCACGGAGGAGTGTGCGATGAACAGACGAGGGGCTGAACGAAGAGTTGAAGCGGAATCTTCAAGACCAGCAAGAAAACTCCTTGATAATCGAAACCAACCTCGGGCTGATACTGGTAACCCCCGTAACCACTGTATAAGAGACTGCTTCTGTGGCCGTGGTTGTGAAGAGTTTCACAACAACGCGAAAACCATTTTGTCTGTCTCGGCTGCAAAGCAAAAAAGAGAAGATGAACATTACCAGTTTGAGTGTAAGAAAACACCTAATAATACATTAAATAATTTCAAAAATCTAATCACGCCCATTATCTTGTATAATAGGAAGCTCAAAGGAAACGTAGACACCGGTTCTGATCTCACTTGTATTAATAAATACATAGTTGACAATTTTTTTCCCTCTTTAAAAATTAATAAAATAAATGGAACTTTAAATTACTTGTCTAACACTGCTAAAAGAATTGGTCAAACCGAACCTATAACTATTAAATATTTAAATAACGTCTGTTTTGAATTTTGTTTCGAAGTAGTAGAATTTAATGATACATTGGAGACTGATTTTGATGTACTTCTTGGTACAGATATTCTCTCAAAGTTGAATATTAGATTAACCAACGTAGCTTATATATATTACGATGATGATGAAATTAATGAAGAACTCCAATTTGGCAGTTCGAATCACGTTCCATCTATATAAGTATGATCCTGAAGATGCTGATTTTGGTACCATCGAAGGGAGGGAGAAATTAATAAACTACATTTAACCTTCTATACCAAAACATATTAATATAAAAGCTGGACAATTTTGTAACTTTCCTGGAAGTATTGTAAGAATACCAATCAAAAATGATGCTGCAGACTGTTACTTACCGTAATATCATATTCCATATCACAAGATGCCCGAAATTAGAAAACAAATCGACGAATGGTTAGAGGCTGGTATCGTAGTCAGATGTGAACCAAGCAATGAATATAATGGGCGACTGCTGGCAAGAGGAAAGAAAGATGTGAACAATAGGATGACAAATACACGTTTATGTCTCGATTTGAGAAGACAAATATGAAAATCGATGAGTCATTGGTAGAAAATTAGGCCATTCCTAACATGCAAGACACTTTCGAAAAGGTATCACAAGGAAAAGTGTTTAGCAGACTCGATCTTAAATCAGCCTACAAGATCTTTAAAGTGGATGAACCTAGTCAAGAAGTCTTATCGTTCACATTTAACGGTCAAACATACAAAGGGATAGGAACATGCTTCGGAATAAAATTTGTCACGAGCCAATTTTGCAGAGGAATGATTATCATTCTTGACGGTGAAGCTAATATAGCAACTTATGTACATAAATAACAACGGCTACAGTCAATAATAAATATACACCATTTCATAACAAATCATACAACCAATAAAATACATAATACCATTTCAGATAAAGATATGACAGTAACGTATCCTTATCATCATTTAGCCATGAGTCATAGACAGTGACCGAATTTCTATAATAAGGAAACAGAAAAGAAAAACTCTGTGTTACCTCAAAGAGTATCTTCAAATCCAAATATACCTGCTGTAATCATAAAAGATAGACAGCCATTTTTCTGTGTAACATACACAGAATATAGTTTCTCAAGCATGAGATAGTAATAAGCACAGAAACAGCTTATCACAATTATAAATCATTTACGTCTAACAATTCATATAAATAGGATAATTTCTAGATACATAGTTTTCCCTATGGTTTATTGTGAACCTTTAACCTGGAATAAAACCACAATGGATATTAACTTACTCCCTGTTTTTATTTTTATTCTTTTTACTTGTCTGCGTAGACCAATCCCGTTGACCCCAATGATAGTCGTGATTATACTGGATTTTCAACAACATTCCGTCAATATTGATGGAAATGACTTCCTATGGACCTAAAAGGTAGTCCACAAACGTGGCAATCTTGTGTAAATTCTATCCTTTCGAAGAGCTATATATGCTTGTTTCAATATACATTGATGATGGGTTAGTCTTTTCTAAATCGTTGGAAGAGGATGTGAACCAGTTAGATATCATATTGACCAACGCAAAAGCACCAAATTTGTCATTATCAGTCTCTAAATGGAAGTTCGGCTACCAAGTTGCAAAACTACTAGGACTTTTATTGGGTAAAGACGGTTTTAAGATGGATCCAGACCGGATCGTCAAAATTGTAAACTGGCCACGACCTAAGAATTTGACAGAGATTAGTCAGTTTGTAGGGATGATAAAATACTATCGAAGATATCTAAGAGGTCTACCAGGATTAATATCACCAATGAACAAGCTCAAAAGGAGGAATGTTTTTCATTTGGGTACATGAACAGGAAATGGCATTTCAAAGTTGTAAAACATTGCTGAGTTGTGATCAAGTATTAATCCATCCTGAATTTACTAGAATGTTCATAGGCCTCATCGATGCGTCGTACACTGGTATAAGATATGTTATTTCCAGGCAGAGCAAGGTAATGAGAATTTTATACGACCAGTATGTAATTGTAGTAATGCGTTAACTGATGCGGAGAACAGTACATGCATTTATGAAAAAGATTTTATGGCGATTGTATGTTTTGTCTACGTTTTTAACGTTTATCTATTGGGTGTTTACACCGATCAGAAAAGTTTACAATATCTCATCAAATTTAATGAAGTGGCATCCGCAAAAGCTGTCCGATAGAAAGCCTCTTTATTGGCGTATGACTTTGATATTATTTATTGTCCTGGAAAATTAAATACCAACGCTGATGCCTTTTCAAGATTAAAAGCAGCATACTCGACTCGACCAGAGTTAGATGCAATTATCGAAGACCATTATCGGCCACACAACGGTATAAAAAAACCCTGTTTTTCTTGCGTCTCTCTGTTAAACGGGGCTTATGTGCTGCATAATAAGATCCAAATCCAAGCTCATTTACTGATGTGATAATAGTTGCTCTAGAGACGTTAATTTCAGCCCTTTGTAACTCTAATTTCAAATCACCATACGTGACAAAAGGATCGTCTCTAAAGTCACGTTCGATATCTCTTTGCGCCCTCTGGTCAATCTTTGTTTGGGGCACCAAGTTGTTTTTTAGGAAAAGTACTACCTGCTTCTTATATCCTTTTCATAACACTTTGCACTGTGGTCGATAGTACGTTAACTGTACTGGAAATGACGGTTGGTGTTATGCTGTGCTTATTTAGGTGAAAATACCCCAAAGTAAATCTTCTTTTGGTGGATTATAGTAACCACGAGTGTGATTTGTCGATTCTGTTAAAGGCATACCTGGTTAATTAGTGATATATGAAAGAAAAATCAATTTTATTAAAAGGGGTGTCTTTAGAAAGAAAGGCCAAGAATAAGGTGTTTCTAAAATCAATTGTGTGTAACTGTACATATCATAATCAATACTGATGGAATTTTTCGAGTATCTTAAAGGTCATTATCAACGATTTTGCGTTACGTTGTTATGAGAGTATGGGTTTGATATTGAGCTTTTTTAATCCTCGTGGCTAAAATTGTCACAGTCGTAGAACTCGTCTTCTGTATTGTCACAGTCATAGAAGTGGTCTTCTGTATTGTCATCAGGACTTTTTGCAGAATCTGCTACGAGTTCCTCTTCACCGTCTTCATCAATCACAATCGTGTTCTGTCGGATCTCACGTTCTTAATCCGTTTCGAACATAATATTAATTTCATCACGAACGTATGTATCCGTGGGAATGTTGACTTGAACAGGGAAGATGACATTAAATTTAATGAAAAGATTACCCTTGTTGCCATTCGTATCAGAGAATAAGGGCATTCCTTCACCTTTCTGAATGAAGTCCATACCGAGGGTGATCACTGTACCGGGGGATTGTTGAAGGTTTAATTTGCGACCATCTATATGTTTTATAAAATCCCGATTTCGATTTATACCCATGAGAGCATCTCGTAGTTTGATATCGATAAAAGCATGTAAATTGTTTCCCTTGCGCGAGAAACAGCCCCATTTATCTTCGACTTTAACATGGATAAGTAAGTCGCCCTTTGTAAGGTGGTCTGGCATGACATTGCCATAGTGCTCCACTATGATTGTGTGGCCGGAATGGATGCCTTTGGCAATTGGAATCAGCACACTGACACGAGTAGCTTTGGCCCCAAGACAGGTCTGGCATTTCTTTTTGTAAGTTTTTAAACCTGCTCCATCACAACCAGAGCACGTAACAGATACTTTCTTTCTGTTACCACTCAACCGGGTTTGTACATATGCAGCACCGTTGCAAGTCGCACATTTTTCAGAAAGGAGAACAGTACTCTCAATACTATTATTTTAAAATTATTAACATGCTGGTTTTTTTTTATTTCTTTTTGCTTACCCATGGCATGTTTGGCAGTTCAACTTCAGGTTGTAGTAAACCTTGAAGGCGCTAACGCCGAGATACGATTCTTTTAAAGAAATTTCCGCGGTAGTATGGATATGGTAGTCTGATCCTATAAAAAATTTTTAGCGGAGTTTCAACATTTTATAACAACTAAGCCTTACTCTTAGGAGGTGGTGGTGGAGGAGTGGATGGAGCGGGTGGAGCTGGTGGAGTTGGCGTCCTGCGTCGTCGTCTTGAGGTGTAAGAATAAGTATTTCCGTAAAAGCTTTCGAAATCGAAATTCCTCCCGCGTTTTTTTTTCAAATCATAAGCCACTTTTTGTTCGTGATCAGACAAAATCTCATACGCGTTTAAAATTTTTTTGAACTAAGGCAAGTTAATGTCATGAAATGAGATAGATAAAAAAAATGTTTTACCTTTTCGGTTCCATTGGAATTTTTATCAGGGTGATAATTTTTAGCCTATAAACAAGTTAGCTACGCAGTCTGTTTATTTAAATGACAATGTACTTACCAATTTGTAATAAGCCTGTAATTAAGAAAATAAAAATAAATGAGTTACATTGACAAAAAAAAATTTTTAAGACGCGTTCATACCTTTCGAATTTCAGAGGAAGTTGCGTTTTCTGTAACTCCTAATGTCTTATAATGTGAATTCGTCATTATAATTCTGGTTGTTGTGTATGAATGAGTAAAAAAAAAAAGAGAATGTCGACACCTACGTCTTTTTTTTTTAGGTACTCTTTAAATCACCGAATTTTATTTTAAAAAAATAACAGGTGACCCACGTACTTTTTTTTTACAAGTTACTATTTTTTTTAGTAACGTTTTTCCTTGAATAAAATTTTTAAAATGTTGGTTACTACTTCTACAGCTACATCTTCTCGTACTGTAGGTGGTACCTTTGCTTCTGTCCAGGAATTTAAAGACGCCTGTTTGGATGCTGCAGCCGACCAAGATTTTCAACCATTCATCCGGGACAGTTCACCCATTGGACAGGCTGAAAAGTCAGCCTTTTTCTATTACGCCTGTGTTTTTAGCAACAATAACTAGGCCGTTTGTACAGGGAACTCTCCTAAATTAGTTAAAGTTACATTGACAGAAACATGCGACTTTTTTATCAGAGCAGTTTTGCCCAAGGAGAATGGAGATCGTTGGATCGTTGAAAGCCACAACGATATCCACAATCATGACATGTTGGAAGACGACAGAAAATTATGTCTTGTCAACAACTGAAATCTCCATTACGAACATAAACTTCATCATTGACAAGATGCACGTCGCAAATGCCAAGACATCGGCCATTGTCATAGCCGTAAACAACGTCAAGGGTACAAAGATGAGAGTGATTGCAACGGACATGACTAACCAACGTGCTCTGTTGAGATGTGGTTTAAAACAAGGTGAAAATCAACGTCACATGAATCCCTTCATTCGCAACTTGGAAGAGAAGCGATACACTTTATCAAGCAAGTATGAGAAGAATGGAAGGTTGACCCAATTTTTTTTTGCCCATGTTAGTGCCATAAACAACACTCTTCAATGCCCCAAAGTACTTCTCGTTGACACCAAATACCGTACTAACATGTTTGCTTATCCTCTGATAAATACTACTGGTGTCAACAATATCAGCAATTGATCGAAGAAGGGTTTAATGATAAACACTATTGCTTTAGCCTGGGTTGCGGACGAACCCAAGGTGACTAATGAGTGATTTTTTGAAACACTCAAGGCAAAGGTAATGTTGTGACATGATGCATGAAAAAAAAATATTACTTTTTATCCTTCAATCTTTGTATTATTATATTTATTTTATGTTATCACTCTCATTTAAATTTCAAATAAATTATTTTATCTTTAATTTCTTGTTTTTGTTCATAAATTAGTAAAAATGTAGATCTACGATATTCCTGGTACCTTATCAGAAGTGATATCACTGATGGAGCTGCGAGTGGTCGTAGTGCACTGGTTAATATCTTTCGAGAGGTCAACAGGATGATTTGTGTTTGGCACATTATCGCTCCAATGTCAAAGCTAATTTTCTTCAGTTGTTTCCCGACATGAAAGAATATGAAGCCTTAGTTTACTTATTTTGGATGTCACATGGTAGCAAAAAGGATGCTGAAACTATCGACAATGTCAGTAACTGTCGTATTTGGATACGATTCACCCAAGAATAATTGAGAAAATCGTTTAAATAAATAAACAAAGAAATTAAAAGAACCTTTCGCATACCAGCAAACGCTTGTATAGTGCTATACAACTTCTCCTACTACGAGTACATACGTCTATATTAAAAATTGGATGATTGGCCTAAATATGATATACGAATGACAGTTAAATACAGAATGCTATACCACTTAGTTACGATATCATCGATCGAGTAGAGTATCTTCTCGAATCAAATCAAGAATTGTAAGAAAGAGAAATTTAATATTAATAGTTCTCTCAATGAGTTAGCTGCCCAGAGATAGAAAAGAACCGCTATTAATATAAATGTAACAATGAGTACCAGAATTCAATTAATCAGCATGAGTTACTTATTGCTTATAAAAGAAGAAGAAGAAGAAGAAGGAGAAGACGAAGAAGAAGAAGAAGAAGAAGAAGAAATATATAAAAAAAGAAGGTTCTTAAAGCGATCTTAAAGGAGACACAAATCAAGTAGTATACAATGAACGAGTAAAGAATATAGTGCTTTTAGATGTAAAAATTTAAATCGTTTTTTCAATGAGCTTCTACAAGATGTTGTGAAAACATTTATACAAAAGATAACTGATAGCAACGAAAAGAGGGAAAATTACTTGGTAACGAATATATTTACGATCGTATCCTGTGTAACACTAAACAATGTGCTGGTACATCAGCCAATTAAAACACTTGTATGGAAAACTATTAAGAATGATTACCTTTCAGCTGCTCAGCTTAAATTTTGGATCATCAGCAGGCTCCAGCTAATACATGGTGTTAAAAATCATATTTACGCAAAGATACGCAGCATCACAGTTGGGTACGATCAGTATATAGGCGAAAACTCATAAAAAATAGAAGACATTTACAGTGAGGTACACATGAAAGATTAAAAAAAGGCATAAAAGATAAAAAAAAAGACATTAAAGATTAAAAAAAGAAAATGTGGTTTTTATTACTATGAAAAATGGAGACTCGCTAGCCTGTTTCGGCAAAGAAATTTGCCCAAGTGCTGGGATAGTCGATGATAGATAAAGAAAAAAAAAGAAAGTATTTTCAGACTGCTTAAAAGTTTTATTAAAAGGAAAAGTAGATTAAAGATTCAGAGGGTTCTATTCTAACTATCAGTTTGCATATGTATGTATGTTCAGAGTGATCGGATTATGAATTTAGATTGATGGATAAGTTACACGGCACTATAATTGGGCTGGTAGTTGCATATGATGTAATGCATAAAAAATTATTTTGTGTTTTGATGTAATATTGTATGGGATGATAAAATGACATTGAATTCAGTATTTTTTTATGGTGTGATTAGTAACAACAGTTGGTGGATCACCACAAGTGCAACTGCGAGGAAATCACTCTCCGTGTGCACTCACCCACTTTTTATTAGTTTTGATGGTTCTCAAAAGAGCTCCCGTGTATCACCACAAAGGGGTGAAAACACCATCTTCTTATCGTTGCAAACAGGACGATCACTAAAAAAATGCATATCAACAAGCCGATTATCGACTGATCAGACGAGGCACCCATTTCCTTTAAGTCATGCACCACAACCGACAAGTAGAATGTTACATCGAATCATTAAAGACAACTCCTGCTTTTATGCTAGGGCTCATGAAATATCCTCCTGAAGAAGAAAGTGTTGTTAAAAACGCCTCCGTATCTTGTTAAATAACCACAAAGAGGTGCCACATAAACCAAATGTGAAAGGTAATGTCACCCAGAACAAACCGCAAACATTCAGTATTCCAGCAAGTGCCTTGAGACCTGTCATCTTTGGGGACCACCCCCAAATGGCACTTGATAACGAAATTACCGAACAAAGCTACCAATCTGGAGTCCAAGATATGTCGTGTGACTTCCTATACTCAATCGTAAATCAGCCCAGCGATGACCTTTGGGACGAAGGAAAAACAATTACGTAGTAACAATAAAAATCCATAGTTGTTACAAGTATGCCAAAATAGTGAACAAAACGTCTGACATATAGAACTCATAACAAAGACAATGAAAGATTAAGCTTACTCTATTCCCCCCCCCCACTCACTAATTCGCAAGACAGTCCCCAATATATAAACTGTTTTTAATTAATTGTCATAATGATCCTATCCAGAATTTGATACATGTTTATCTTCATTACTATCACCGTTTCGTGAACTAACATTCTTATCTTGGTCTTCGTCGTCTTCAATAATAATGGTCTTCTCTCGGATCTCACGTTCTTCCTTCGTTTCAAACATAATATCAATTTCATCGCGAACGTATGGATCCTTGGGAATATTGATTTCATCAGGGAAGATCACGTTAAATCTAATGATAAGACAACCCTTGTTGTCATCTGTATCAGAGAATACGGGCATACCTTCTCCTTTCTGAATTATGGTCATGCCGGGTGTGATTACTTTTCCAGGGGTTTGTGGAATGTTCAATTTGCGGCCATCCATATGTTTAATAATGTCGCCTTTTCGATTTACTCCCATAAGAGCATCTCGAAGTTTGATGTCAATGGAAGCAAGTAAGGTGTCTTTGTGGCGCGTGAAGCAGCCCCAGTGATCATCCACAGTTACCTTGATAAATAAGTCGCCCTTGGTAACGTTGTCGGGCATGACATTCCCGTAGTTCTTCATCCTAATCGTGTGACCGGATTCAATGCCTTTGGCAATTGGAATCAACAGACTTACACGAGTCTCTTTGGCCCCAAGACAGCTTTGGCACTTCTTTTTGAAAGTTTTTACACCTTTCCCATTACAACCAGATCATGGAACGGATACTTTTTTTCTGGTATCCCTCAAGCGGGTTTCGACATATCCAGAACCATTGCAGGTCACACAAGGCTCAGAAAACAGAGCAGAATTCTCATTGCTATTATTTCAAAATTATTATCATGCTAATTTTGTTTTTTATATCTTTTTGCTTACCCATGACATGTTTGGCAGTTCACCTTCAGGTTGTAGTAAACCTTGAAGGCGCTCACGCCGAGATACGATTATTTCAAAGACAGTTGTGCAGTAGTCAGGATGTGGTAGTCTGACCCTATAAAAAAAAATTAGCGGAGTCTCAAAATTTTTTATCAACAACGCCTTACGATTAGGAGGTGGTGGTGGTGGAGGACTGGATGGTCGTGGTGGGGTTTCTGGAGCTGGTGGAGGTCGTGTCCTGCGTCCTGGTCTTGAGGTAGAAGGACGATTACTTGCATAAAAGCCTTCAAAGTCGAAATCCGTCTCACGTTTTCTTTTCAAATCATAAACCCTTTTTTTGTCACGATCGGATAAAATCTCATACGCGTTTAAGATTTCCTTGAACTACGGCAAGTTAATGTCATGAGAGGAGACAGATAAAATTAAAAAAAAGTTTTACCTTTTCAATTCCATTGGGATTTTTATCAGGGTGATAATTTTTGGCCTATAAACAAGTTAGCTACGTCGTCAGTTTATTTGAATGAAAATGTACTTACCAGCTTGTAATAAGCCTGTAATTAAGAAAAGAAGAAATAAATAAGTTACATTGTTAAAAAAAGTAAGACGCATTTATACCTTGCGAATTTCAGAGGGGCTTGCTTTTTCAGTAACTCCTAAAGTGGTATAATGTGAATTTGTCATTATAATTCTGGATGTCGAGTATGAATGAGTAAAAAAAAAAGAATGTCGACACCTACGTCTTTTTTTTAATTACTTTCTTTAAATCACGGGATTTTTTTTTAAAAAAATAACAGGTCACATACGTACTTTTTTTTTCCTTACGTTTTTCCTTAAATATAACTTTTAAAATGTCGATTACTACTTTTAAAACTACAACTTTTCCTACCGTAGGTTCTACCTTTGCCTCTGCCGAGGAGTTTAAAGACGGCTGTTTGGATGCTGCAGCGGACCAAGGTTTTGAGCTTTTTATCTGGGACAGTTCACCCATTGGACATGCTAAAAAGTCAGCCTTTTTTCCATTACGCCTGTGTATACAGCAACAAGTACAAGTCCATTAGTATCGAGAAATCCTGAAAAAGAGTTAAAGTTACAATGACAGGAACCTGAGAATTTTTTATCCGAGTAGTTTTTGTTATGATCGTGTCACTTAGAAGCATTAATTTTGGTAATTATTTGTCAGCCCCTTGTCATTTACGTGTCAGCCATCAATCATCAAAGCTCTCCCATAAATACGTAATGAATTACTAAAATTTGTCATTGCTTATTTGTATGATAAATGTCTTTCGATCCTCTACTATAAATACAGCCTAACTTTCTTTCTTCTTTCTTCTCCTTCATCAGATATATTATCTAATAACCCTCTGTTTTCTTTTCCTCTTTCTTTTTTTCTACCTCTTATAATAAATATAATAATTATCATTTATTTTTCTGTTGTTGTAGGCAAGTATTTTCACGTCTGTTCTGTCGGGCTGTCCTCTCCTGAAATAGCACGTTTTACGGATTTGTGCCTCAGTCTTCTTTTGATAATTGTTTAATTGTACGAACAATTTAAATCTGTTTAAGAAATTTAAAGTCAAATATCTTACCATTTAAGAGAACAAGAAATAGGTCAGTAGCATTTCATACCATAGAAAAGACAAAAATATAATAAAGTAGAAAGAAAAGAAAAAGGGAACTCAAAGCTAAAAAGTTTTTAAATTTATGTAAAAAATCAGAGTAATATTATTTACGTCTGGTATTGCTAGCTGCAATTAGTGCTTCAAGTTCTTTTACTGGAGCTTCTACAACGATGAAACCCCAACCTAACTCTATGTCAACTGGTGAGATTTATATGGTTTCACTTAACTATTCAA